>NC_051309.1:158365834-158668864 GCF_015220235.1 Choloepus didactylus
AGCAGCCTCGAGAAGCTGGAAAAGACAAGGAAATAATTCTCCCCTAGAGCCTCAAAAAGGAACACAGGCTTTCCAGCACCTTGATTTTTTTAAATTCAGTTTTATTGAGATGTATTCACATACCATGCAATCATCCATGGTGTACAATCAACTGTGCACAGTACCATCTTATAGTTGTGCATTCATCACCCCAATCTATTTTTGAACATTTTCCTTACATCAGAAAGAATCAGAATAAGAATAAAAAATAAAAATAAAAAAGAACACCCAAATCACACACACACCCCATCCCACCCTATTTTCCATTTAGGTTTTGTCCCCATTTTTCTACTCATCCATCCATACACTGGATAAAGGGAGTGCGATCCACAGGGTTTTCACAATCACACTGTCACCCCTTGTGAGCTACATTGTTATACAATCGTCTTCAAGAGGCAAGGCAACTGGGTTGGAGTTTGGTAGTTTCAGGTATTTACTTCTAGCTATTCCAATACATTAAAAACTAAAAAGTGTTATCTATATAGTGCGTAAGAATGTCCACCAGAGTGACCTCTTGACTCCATTTGAAATCTCTCAGCCACTGAAACTTTGTTTCATTTCGCATCCCCCTTTTGGTCAAGAAGATGTTCTCAATCCCACGATGCCGGGTCCGATTCATCCCCAGGAGTCAAATCATGTGTTGCCAGGGAGATTTACACCCCTGGGAGTCAGGTCCCACGTAGGGAGGAGGGCAGTGAGTTCCCCTGCCAAGTTGGCTTAGCTAGAGAGAGAGGCCACATCTGAGCAACAGAGAGGCACTCAGGGGGTGAGTCTTAGGCACAATTGTAAGAAGGTTTAGCCTCTCCTTTGCAGTAACAAGCTTCATAAGCGCAAGCCCCAAGACAGAGGGCTCAGCATGTCAAGCCGTCAGTCCCCAGTGTTTGTGAGAACATCAGCAACAATCCGGGTGAGGAAGTCCAACACCTCCGCATCCTCCCCCAGCTCCTCGGGGGGGCCCTGAATATATATTTTTATTCTTCACCCAAATTACTTTAGGATGTGTTGCTATTTCATTCTAATCTATACAGACCTACCATAGCTCATTTCCTATTCAAAGTTCCATGTAATTGCAGTCCAGCACCTTGATCTTAGCCTGGTGAAACCCATTTTGGACTTCTGGCCTTCAGAAATTAAGATAATAAAATAGTGCTGTTGTAAGCCAGTGCACTGTGGCAACTGTCACAGCAGCAATAGGAATATAATAAAGATTTTGTGACATTTATTAATCTTCTCATCTGTTGTGGATTGCATCATGTCCCCCACAAAAACATATTCAAGTCCTAACCTCCAGTCCTGTGACTGTGAACTCATTTGTAAACAGGATTTTCAAAGATCCTAAGATGAGGACAAACTGAATCAGAGTGGGCCTCCATCCAATCTGGCTGGGGTCCTTATAAGCAGAGGAAATTTGGACACAGTCAGGAGTAGGAGACGGAATGAGATAGATGACCAAGTGATGGAGGCAGACACTGGAATATGTGTGGCCAACAAGCCACCCCCAGAATGCTACAGACTTCAGAAGAAAGCATGATCCTAACAACACCTTACTTTGCACTTCTAGTGTCCAAAACTGTGAGATAAAAAATTCCTGTTCTTTAAGCCAACCAGTCTGTGGTATTTTTATAGCAGTCTTGGTAAACTAATACATCTTCTAATCTTTCAATCGAATTTTAAATTCAGATAGCATGTTTTTAATTCCCAAGAATTAGTGTCCCTTGATTGTTTCTTTTTTTATAGCATCCTATTTTTATTTTATGGGTATACTAACTTCTTAAATCATCACCCAGAAGTTTTTCTGAGATTTCTTTTATTTCTTTAATTTCTTCTTCCTCTACAGTAAATTTTTCCACTTTCGTTGTTTATTTTTAACCTTGGACTTCCTATATCATTTTGCTTGCTTTTCTCGAATGTCTGTAGAACTCTTATTGTCCATTAGTCTTAAAGAATAAGACAATAGAAAGCTTGATTAGAAGCTCTAGGCATTGGAGGGGCTTGTTGACCAATGGGTTTTCTTTTACCGCCATTACGTTAGGGGACTCCTACGTGCCAAAACGATCAAGGTTATACTCAGCAGGGTCTTTTACAAGACCTACAGTAGCTGCTGTAGTTCTTCCTAGAGAGTTTGCTGAAGGAGAATCCTCCAATTGCTTTGTCTTAGAGTCATTAAGCTGTAGCAGTTCGGCAAGCAGGAGTGGAGGGAGGTGAGGAAACTGTTCTACATTTTAGTTCTTCTGTTCTCTGTCACTCTTTTCATTCCCATGCTGTGATATCTGTCATTTCCAGTCCTCTCCCCTGCAGCTGTGGTCCTCTTCTCTACAGAGTTCTAGTGGCTGCTTCCTCCTCTCAGCTTCATGGGCAACAGTCATCATCTACTTCATGAATTCCAGAATGTGTTGAACTCTCCTACATGTGGATGGTGCCCTTCCCATTTTATTTATTGATAGGGGATTTTATACCTTTCAAGTTACTTTACCAAAATATTAACGGGGCCTCAAGGGAAGATGTAGATCAACCTTTGTGCTTTGGTCTGCCATCTTAAGTAAAGTCTGCTTTGGAATTCTGATACTTCAAAAACTGGGCCAGAATATGGACAGAAAAAAATCTTCAAAAGTTCAGCTTGAAGCAAATGGGGGTTGATTGTGCCTTGAAGAATAAGAAACAGAGCCACAGACAAAATAACATAAAGTTCCTACTGTTGAATATAGAATAACTCTTAAGAACAGTCTTAAGTGGACCCTGAATGAAAGAGGCAATCAGAAGTGCTCCCAGGATTGCTATTTTGGTATGCACCATTGCAGCCACAAAACACAGCAGTTTTCCTGTGTCTCCAACATGGGAAAAAATGCTACCTAAGCCTGATTTTTTTTCAATTGCCAGGACATACTGATCACCACTCATTCAATAAAGTTAAGCATCTATTTTGTGCCAGACACTATGCTGTGTGCTTTGAATATAATGTGAGCAAAAACATAAATCCTACCCTCATGGAGTTTACAGACTTGTGAGAAAAGGTATTAATCAAATGGTCACACACAACTAATACAAATTTACATTTGTGGCTAGTATTTTGAAGATACACTACATCAGACTAGGAGAGCCTGTGGGGGGTGCTGGCCCATTCTGAGGGGCAGGGGGACGTTTCCATGAGATGCTGCTTGTGAGTAGCATGACTTCTAATCAATGTCATAAACATATATGTACATTATCAGTGCATATTTAGATTGGATCAAACATACACCACATGAGAATTGGTAGAATGAGATGAGAAGAGACCAACAGCCTAGGACTGAGGAGATCTGGGAGGCCTGAAGTCTTTCAGTTTCAGCTTTGCCAAGAGATGGCTTTATGGCCTCGGGCAGCTCAATTTAATGTCTCTGGGCCTAATTTTTCCATCTGTAAAATGAAAGATTCAGATTAAATGATCTGTTAGGTCATTTCCAGATATTAAAGGCTTTAAAAATACATATGTTTTCATTAAAAGTCTTGTCTCCCTTAAGTGTTTTGACTTAAGAAATAATTCTGCTCAGGTCATGTGTGGTGGATTGAATTATGTACCCCAATTTAGACCTGTTCTTGGTCTTGATCCACATTCCTGTGGGTGTGAACCCATTGTAAATAGGAGCACTTGCAGATGTTATTTTAGTTAAGGTGTAGCTCAACTGCATAAGGGTGGACCTTGATCCAAATTGCTTTATAAAGAGGAGCCAAGAGCCAGGAGCCAGAAGTCAGCAGAATACTGAAGAGCACCTACAAAGAGAGAGAGCTCGCCATGTGATGGGAGGCAGAGAAGCAGGCCAAGGAACCCCAAGGATTGCAGCAAGCCAGCCCCAGAATGCTATAGACTTTGGGGAGAAAGCATGGTCTTACCAATGCCTTCTAGCCTCCAAAATCATGACGCAATAAATTCCTGTTGTTTAAGCAACCCACTGTGCGATATTTGTCATCGCAGCCTGGCAAATTAAGACATCATGTATGTGTAGTTTCCAACTCCAAGAACAGATCAATTTTTGAGAATATTTTTTAGTACCTAAATTCTAATTATATATATAATATGAGAGAGAGAGAGAAACACATGTGACTAAGAGAAGAGGTCATTTTACATAAAAACAGAAATATAGTTCTGTACTGACAACTATACATTTCCTTGTTTCTGGGAGCTATGCTGAGTTTTAATCAACAAGTATTTTTTGAGCATTATTCCTTTGGGACTTTTGCTGCTGGCTTCGTTTTAAACTAAAAAATTTCTAAAATGTTAACTGGCAATAGTGTTACCTAATGCTCTTGACATACTTTTCACAAAACTGGACAGAAGCTTATGAGTGTGTGTATGTGCATGTGTATGCAGGTATGCGTGTGTGAGTGTTTAGTTTCTTTACTGGCAACAAAGCACTCTTTGGGGAAACCCAAGATCTATTTTCTAAGTCTATAGAAATATCCTTAAAAATGGAAACATTATAGGCTGGCCTGAATGATTTTGCAAATTGAAAGAGGAAACTTATATGTGATCGATAAACCCAAACAGCTCTGTTTCTTGAAGAGTGTTCTTTAATTCATTGTTTTTCAGTTTGTGCTTTTGCTTGTATTTGCTTAGAAATGCTTATGGCTCGGAAACAGTAAGAGCTCTAAGTGAATCACACTTCTGTTGCTTAAAGAAAGAAATACACTTCAATTTTTTAATTTATTTTCAAAGTTTCCTTGATTATATTCATCCTTTAAATTTCCAGTTTGGAGCTTTGAGCCAGTGAACTGCTAGGTCCTGAAATTAAAATGAGCTCATTATCTCAACAGAGTAGGGTCATGCTTGCCATCAAGGAGTCTGAATTCACACATGTGCTCAGCTAAACTCACAGAAAACATTACTCTGCCTTGATTTCTTTGGGTGGTATTGAAGCAGTAAGAAAAGAGGAGGGGTGGCTGGAAAGTGGGGGAATAACTTCACTAGGGGTCACTGAAAATGGCTAAAGAAGAAAGGTCTCCCTTCCACTAACGACTTTCTTTCCTCATTGAGAAACTGGTTTCACCAGCTGAGAGCAATCCTCAATCCCTTTTGATCTCTGAGGGCCTTTGAAATATAAACATAATTACAAATAGGGTTTTGGGCAGCACATGGAAATACTTAGATAGCATCATCTTTGGAAAAGTGGTGGTGCTCTCTACAGACTTCATTTCGAAGGCCAAATTCCTTTCCTGGAATGAGTTTTGTGTTTTTTCCCATTTTCTGTGTTGAACTTTGTGTTTCAGTTGCTAACCACCTTTTACTGACCCAAGGGCACAAAGAGACAACAATCAATGCAAGTAAATTCAGGTGACCTGCTCCCAGGAGGCTTAAGAAAAATGGTCATTACTCAGTAGTTCTCTAAGAATTACCCTTAAAGGCAAATATGTTACTGACACACAGGACCTTGCTCCAGCTCTGGCTATATGCACATGATCAAATGCAGCCGTGGAGAATGAGGAAGGGCTGACTAACACTGTCTTAAAACTTGCATTAAACTGCAACACAGAACAGATCAAATGAGTGGGGGCATTTATGCATTTCCCAAACCTACAAAATCTGTGCCAGTAGTTAAGGCCTGCATTTTACTATTATACCAAAACAACAACAACAACAACAAAAAAAAACAAATGTAAAAACATGGAATTTTTAGAGGTTAAAAATTATACCTTGGATGAATATTTACTGATACGGGAATAAGTTTGTGGTAGACTATGAGTTTAAAGATCAGGTTACAAAAAACAATGTGTACTGAATGGTCTCATTGTAGTTAAGAAATATGTATATATTTATAAGAAGAAAGCTGAATCGATATACAGTACTTATTAACAGTGATTGTCCCTAGCTGGGATCATGGATGTTTTTTGCTGATTTGTTTTCCATTTTCTTCAATAACAATGAATTGCTTTTCTAATAAGGACAAAAGAATAAATGTTACTTTAAATATAATTTATAACAAAAAATGTTAAGATCACTTGACACCAACTGAGCCGTTGATATCTGCAAAGAGCACATAAAACATGGGCAAGAAACAAATAATAACTGACATAAATGATTCCTTTTGATCAACCTTTCCCTAGGTGTGCTTTCCAGAACACTGGTCCCAGAAAATACTCTGAAAAACAAAAAGGAGGTCAATTTTTTAATGCATTTTTTATTGTGAACTTTAACATATATAGGTCACAGTTCCACCACTTCCAGCTATTTCCATTATTGTAAAATATAACATACATAGAGAAAGTTGTTAACTTTCTATGTATAGCTGAACAAGCAGTTATACAGGTAATTTCAAAAATTGTTATGGGTTACAGTTCCACAGTTTCAGTTCTTTCCTTATTATGCCATATATTCTATACACAGGAAGGTGAAGACTTTCAAAGCACAATTCAACAAGTAGCTATAGAGCAAATTTCAAAGGATGTTATAGGTTACAGGTCCACTATGTCATTTAACTCCTTCCAGCTATTGCAACACTATAGTATCTAAAATATATATATATATGTATGTATGTATATATATATATATGAAATTTCACTATTCATAGACCTTTGTTAAATCTTATCTTGTTTGTTGCTACCCCTTTCTTTCACTTAATCCCTTTCTCCATCTTCAGGGGTGTCTAGGCAGTGAATGCCCTAATTTGTTCCTCTTGAAGGGGGTGTCGACAGTATGAGGAAGGCGGCCGCATCTGATTGTTGATCTTAAAGAGGCTGCTGCCTCTGGGTTCTAGGACTTGTCTGGCATAGGAACACTCTGGTGGATTTTAGTTTCTGAGAGATAAAACTTAGTGAGTGCAGCTTTTTACAGAATCTCGGGTAGGGACCTAGGTATTTGGGGACTATTTTTGGTAAGGGCACAGCGTACTGTGGCCTTTTGGGATGTCTAGCTGGAGCTTGCATAAGAGAAACCTCCAGGATAGCCTCTCACCTCTGTTTGGGATCTCTCAGCCTCTGTGACCTCAGCTTGTTACTTTTCTTTTTTTCCCCTTTTGGTCAAGTAGGCATTTTCAATCCCTTGCTGCTAGGGCCAGGCTCATTCCTGGGCATCATATCCCATGTCGCCAGGGAGATTCATTCCCCTGGGAGTCATGTCCCTTCTGGCGGGGGTCAGGGTGGGGGAGGTTAACGAATTTATTTGATAAGTTGGGCTAACAGGAAATAAAAGTTCCTTCAAGTGTATGTTTAACTTTAATGGGTATTTTCACTGTGTGTGCCAACAACATGTGTACATGAATCCTTAGCAGGAGGCTTTGTATAGGAAAGATCCCATATGCATTATAAACCCCCCACTGAGACCAGATGACTGATATTCTCCAGCATCACATTTCTGAACAGCTTTCTCTGGGATGTGTCCAGCAGGGACCACTCCTCCTGGGTGAAGTCTATAACTACATCTTTCAAGTTCACTAACTCTGCAGAAAGGCCTGAGATATCTCAGAAACAGTCACCTACTGTGTCAGGAGGTCAATTTTAAGACCTACCTCACTATCAGAAACATTTAAAAAGTGAAAAACCCTAATCTTAACTCTAACCGTTTTGTTAACTCAAAATGGACTCTGAAAAGTTCTTCAGTGGAGTAACCCTGTTGCAGGATTTTGCAGACTTATTTGTCCACAGACATGTTTTTTCATGCAACACCCGTTAATATTCGATGGTCTCCACTTTAGAAAAAAACTGTCCTTGGGTAAAGCCAGAGGACATCTTTATCTTTTTTTTTCAGTCCCAAAGGCCTCTTATTTTGATTATTTTGCCTAAAGAAGGAATTCCACTTCTTATGCACTATTCCATCTTGTCAGAATAAATGAGAAATGTCTGTTTCTTTAATTAAAAGTACCCCATTGGCTGTGTTAGCCTGTCTTCCTACTGACAGAGTAGGGAACTGCACTTATAAGCAGATTAAAAGTTGTGTGTTTAATTGCTCCTACATTTCCTAGTCTATTTTGACAGCGCTTGGGAATATCAGCCAAACACTGTCACTATAACATGCCTAGTGAGTTGAAGTGCAAAATTAATACACGACAATCTGACAAACAGCAACAAATGTGTTTCTGCTGACTGAGAAGGAAACCAAATGTTAAATTTCTCTTTGGACTCCATCTCCACAGGTAAGAGGAGAGTGGACTCTCCCATCGAAAGCTGCGAGGAGTTCCAGCTTTCACCTCCCCACCTTAATTCATCAAGGTTACCCCACCCCTTGGTCTTTAACCCAGCCTTTAATTCTACTTCCTCCATTGTGTAGAAACCAGGCTTCAAAGTCCCTAATAGGAATTCCCAGAGCTGGCTTCCAGACCACTCACTGTGTGTTTGGCACACACAAGACTAACAATTTGTGGTATAAATTAAATACATTTTTATTAGAACTTTAAAATAACAATAAAGCATAATATTGTTAAATCAATAATAATTATTGTTTCATATCAGAGAAAGAGATGAAATTGTTTGTAATCTTTCACCAAGGTTTCTTTAACTCTCTAAAAGATAGACAGTTTAAGGCACTAGTTTCTTTTCTTACCCTATGTCTACTGAAATAGACAATCCTAATCAAAATCATTGGTCATGGGGATTGGCAAAATTGTTCAGGACCTCTGTCTGATAATTCTAAATATACAGCTCAAATATGCATCCAGAAATTATGGTGTGATTTTTCACACAGCAGTAAGTTGGGCACTAAGGTGAAAAACATATTGCACTTCATACCTCAATGTCCTTTGTTTCAACCTCAGCGATGATCATAAATTGAGCCCTACACCTTCATTTGACTCTAGAAAGTGTATCTTCAGGCTTGGGCGGGGGTGAGGGGCAGCATTGGATTTGTTTCTCTTTACTTATCTTATGTACTTATAAATACATCCTATAATGTCATTTATTTCTCTGATGAATGAAAAAATCAAGTGTTAAGAAAATCGAACTTGTCAGTTAAGAGAATTGAACCATAATTTGCTCTTCGTAAGAAATCCTGATAGTCACAATATTAAAAATGATAATATTTACTCTCAAGTGATAACTTGATGCTATTTAAAAATAAAATATATATCGCTGAGACATGTCACTTGAACAAACCACTTATTTTTAAAAATGGCATTACTGCTGTCATGAAGAAATGCTTTTATCTCATCCTCGATTTCAAAAACTTGTGTAAACACTTTTCACCTAAATAAACAATTTACTTCTGTGTGGAAAAGGAGACTCATATTTGCTGCCAATTTCTATACAAAGCATCCTTAAAAGATAAACAGTGGCCACGGTTTGAATGTAGTAACTACTTTCGCCCACTGTTTTCTGGGAATGAAGCAGTGGGTAAAGGGATAGCCCTTTTTTATCCAAGTAAAGGCTTCTTTGTTGAACACGACTCGTGCTCTCAACCTCATTTCCAGCCTAGGTCATGGGTCACAAAAAATGAAAAGTCTCCTCTAGCACAGAGTTGCAGCAATACATGAACCAATAACCCCCAATGCACTTCTCTTTCTTAGATTTCTGTACGTTTCTGCCAACCACTGGCTGATACTCTGCACATCTGTGATTCTTTCCAAATGGAAGCCAAGTATCTTTTAGCATGCACTCATGAGAGAAATTGCTCTCCTGTGCTTTATGCCATTAATATTACATGATGTACAATAGCCTACTTTGATTACAGAATTCCCAGTAGCTAATTAAACTTTCTTCCTGTCATGGTAATATCATTAACCTTGAAGCTGGCTTTATAAACTTTTTAGCAATAGTGTGATTTACATATTTGTTCTTTGGAATATAACTTTGAATAATGTTTCTTTAGTTTGGGTCTCTTCTCCATCTTTAAATGACAAAATTTATCAATTTCATATTAGAAAGCATTATTTTGTGCTTGTTCAGGAAAACTCAATTGGTTTAGCAGAGAGGTCACAGTACTTTGAAAGCAATGCAAAAGCTTCTGTGGCTTCTTGCCATTCTTTAACAAAGTTTTATAACAGACAATGCAATAGAAACCAGAGGCAAATTGATTGCTGCTCTGATAAAATCCAATTTTCACATATTCATCAAGATTCACTTGTTCTGGCAAATACAGCTTCACATTCAGTATTTGCATTGGATTCCTGTTCACCGTTTACATTTACAGTGTGGTTCTATTTATGTTACAATTTCCATCACTACTTCTACACTTCACTTAACCACTTTCAAGTTATTGATTTATTTCTGTGAATTGGCTATCACAATACACAATAAAAAATGTAAAATTAGCAGATGTAAACAGCAGTTTTTAAATATCTAAAATATGATAACCAAAGTAAAGTGTACCATTAACTGAATGTTAGCAAAGATGAATAACTTTTAGGAAGATGATGATTAGTATGTGATTAGATTTCTATAATACATAACAAATTACTCTTAAATTTCAAATTTACAATATGAACATGAACTAAATTGTTTCCTTCCTTTTTCTTCCTATATATAAATTAGGGAGCACCAATGATCCATAATCTGCCTGAGAGCAGCAGTTCCCTAGGGAGTGTGATTTCGGGGTGTCAGGATGGCTGCTCACCCTCCAAAATAGTTCCTAGTTCAATTAGCTGTTATCCAAAGTCACCAAGTTGTGATTTTTTTCCTCCTGTGTCTTTAAGAGACATCTGGCTCATAAAATTCAAGGTGATTTTTATTAATATCATGGGGCTCATGACCTAAAGGTAGGCTATAGGTATCGGTTATGTATAAAGAGACACAGTCCCTGCCTTCCAGGAGCTTATGATTCAGACCATAAATAAATAAACACAAATAAAAAGCAAACTACCAATTGTGGTAAGTGCTGAAGGGAAAGAAAGAAGAGAGAGAATAACAAAGTGGGGGCGGGAGCACCATTCTAATTTAAATTGGTGAGTCAGGGAAGATTTAAACTTCTCAATGGCAAGTTATGTGTGAACTGTTTCCTTTGAACTCCTCAGAAAAGAGAATAACCCATGGGTACTTAGTATACGTTCTTTTTCTAATAACAGTTGTGTAGGCATGCCTAGAGATAACATTCATTATTTGTTCATTCAATTGCTTTTCTTTTATAGTGCTTGCTGTGTTACAGGCACTATTCTAGGCTCTGTGGGGTACATGGTTGATAAAAAAGACAAGATTTCTGTTTTCATACAGCTTTTGTTCGAGATGAGATGCTCATCTCAGGAATATGAAAAGAAAAATAGACTTAAACTCGGTGTAAACTTTTAAAAAAACTTAGGTAGCATCATCTCATCATTTTATCATACCAAGATCACCATGGGTATAAAGAAATACACTCCTCCCCAGCAACATTTGACTGTACCTTATTGACTGTTTTATCAGATGAAAAATAAAAAAGCATATAATGATCAAAACTGGTGATCAGCAATGTAGGACATAAAATCCCTAAAATGGATGTGGGTGTATCAAGGTATTATAGATTGATAACACTAGCTATTCATATTATCTTACTAACTCCTCCTCTGACTCAAAGTTGGCCTCAGATGGAGATGTGCTTGTAGTGACAATTATAATCATCATCATCATTGTGTTATATTTGTATAACCAATCAATATATTGGCATTCTGGTTAAATACATTAACCTCTGTGAGTTTGGTTAACATTGAGTCCCTCCATCTGAGGGTCTCTACCTGAGACCTGAGATGTGATAAATCAATTTGTGAGCCTGCTAGGCTGAAGGCCAGACTCTGGAAGGGGTGTGGTGCAGTCATCAAGGTAATGCCTCCAGCTAAGACCTGTGTGGGTGACCAGCCAGCTTTCCCCATGAGACTACCAACTTTACTGCAGTAAAGTGGTTCAGCAATTTCCATTAATCCGTAATCATGAGATATTTTGGAGGCACCTTGTCAACTATCTCTAGGGAAGAAATAATGATTTCAGATGAGAGATAGAAAATGGTTATTTTTAAGGCTTGAAATAAGTAGTTTGTTAAAATTGGCTGATATTCCCAAGGGCTGTCAAAATAGACCAGAAAATGTAGGAGCAACTGAACCCACAACTTTTGATCCTTTTATAAATGCAATTGCCTGCACTATCAATAGGAAGACAGGTTAACATAGCCAATGGGGTCTTTTTAATTAAAGAAGCAGATATTCCTCATTTATTCAGACAAGCTGAAATAGTGCATAAGATCAAAAAAGAAACATTCAGCAATTCAGTCTTGTCTCCCTTTCTTGTGAAATTGAAAAGATACAAAAGAAGCACCTTTGAATTTGGTGTGAAAGAGACTGAGAATATTTATCATAGACAGTTGAACATGAGTCATCTGACACCAAAGCTACTCTTTCCAAGTTCAGCAAAAATACACAAAGAATTTGATAAATATTGAACTATGCTGCAGGGCAACTACTCATACTTTTAATATAATGTGGTTTTAAAAAATTTTCTTTCCTTTTGCTTTGAAATAAAAGTCAGTCACCAAATACAATTTTAAAAATGCATTGAACTGCTTTTTGTCTCAGCTTAAGGAAGAGATTTTGCCTGCTTTTATACCATTACCTTTAGAAATTTCTCTCCTGAGGGGGGAAAGTTTGCACACTTCCAGAGGACTGTAGTGAAAAAACAGGCTGCCCACAAAATGTTGGGGCCATGTCAGATACACTGTACATATTACTGTCAAGTTAAGAAAATAGGATTATGGACATTAAATTCAATGATGATAATTATTTTGGAAAATTGTATTATTCATTTTATGGAGTGTGGTGGCTTGGAGTTACGTATATCAGAAAAGCATATTCTTAATCTTAGTTCATCCTGTGGATGTGAACCCATAATAAATAGGACCTTTCGATGAGGTTACTTCAGTTAAGGTGTGGCCCACCTGAATCAGGATGGGTCTTCATCTATTACTGGAAGCCTTCTACAGAAGGCCAAAGAGAGAGAAGGCCATGGGAGCAGCCAAAAGCTGGAAGTCAACGGGAACCTGGAAGAGAAATAAGACAGCTGCCATGAGTATTGCTAAGTGACAGAAAAGCCAAGGAACTCCAAGATTGCTGGCCAGCCAGAAGATACAGACCCTGGGAGGGGGCAAGCCTTCTAGACCCTGAAACTGTGAGCCAACAAATTCCTGTTGTTAAGCCAACTCATTGTATGGTATTTATTTTAGCAGCTGGGAAACTAACGCATGGAGCTTTGGATAAACTGGAGATTATTTAAGCATCTGAAAATATCCATCAGTTTTTCTAAACTTTTACTGCACATCAGGACCACCAGGTTGTGGGTGAACAGAAACACTTGAAAAACTACTGATGCCTGGATCCCACCGCTGAGATTTTAGCTCTCTACTTGATTACAGTCTGTGGTCAAGATTCAAAACCACTGTTCTACAATAGTAATTGTGGTTCTGTAACCATCAAAGCTCTATAGATTCAAAATCCATTTAGGTTAGGATTGCCAGATAAAATAGAGGATGCCTAGCTAAATTCAAATTTCAGGTAAACAACAAATAGATTGTTAGTGTAAGTATGTCCCCAATACTGCATAGGTTTCTGGTACTTTTATTTGCTAGATCTGGCAATCCTAATTTAGGTACTTTACTTGATTGAAGTTTCTTTGTAACAAAACTGTTTACCTACTATTAGGACAAAGTCTTACCTGATTAAAAAGAAGACAATAATAACCCTGTGAGACAGGTAACATCACATCCAAGTTACTGTGAGAAATAAGGATCTTAGACTAACTTGGAGTTGACCACAGACAGATACTATGAAGAGGTGCCACTCCAGTCCCAGTAGGATGCAATTTTGTAATAAAATGACAAGAAAGGTAATAAAAACAACTTATTTGACTAACCATTCAAATCTAAATGTGCCAGAACTATACTATAGGTTATTATTCTAACTCAGCACCTGCCCTCTCTCATTGTGCTCAAATAAGGACAATAGTAACTTTTTTCAAGTAAGATTTTATAACCTTGCCTCCAAAAGGACTGCTTAGTCTGAACTGAAGCTAAGCAAGCAAGCTATCTGGCATAATTATTAAGAGTATGGGCTTTTTAAAAAAATGTAATTTTGAGATATATTTACATACCATACAATCAATCCAAAGTATATAATCAATGATTCACAGGATCATCACATAGTTGTGCATTCATAACCATGATTAATTTTAGAACATTTGCATTACTCCCAAAAAAGAAATAAAAATAAAAATAAAAAAACCCCAAACATCCCATACCCCTTATCCCCTTCCCCCCACCTTATTGACAAAGGTAGGTTAACTAAGACAGTGTAGTATTGTCAGAGATAGATGTGTAGATCAGTGGAACAGAAGGAAACATCCAGAAGTAGATCCATACAAACACGGGCAACTGACAGTTTTGTTTTTTTTTTTTTTTTTTTTTGGGGGGGGGTTGTTTGTTTCTTTGTTTTTGCTAAATAGCTATACAATCATTATCGAAGATCAGGACTACTGGATTACAGCTCAACAATTTCTGGTATTTACTTCTAGCTATTCTAATACACCAGAAACTAAAAAGAAATATCTATATAATGAGTCATTAATCATAATCATTTGTTAAATCCTAATTTCTCACTTACACCTCCTCTCTCTCATTTAATCATTCTCTCAATCTTCAGGAATATCTGGGCAATGACCGTTTTAACTTCTTCGTGCTGGAAAAGGGTGTTGACCTTATCAGGTACAGGAAGGAAACTGGTTGATGTTGTTGGAGAGACTAGTACCTCTGGGTTTCAGGGCTTATCTGGCAAGGAGTATGGGCTTTGGAATAAGATTGGGATTGAGTCCAGATTTGCCAATCACTAGCTGGATGACTTTGGGAAAGCCAATTAATCTTTCTAAGCCTTAAGTTCATCTGTTGACTTGGGATAATAATAGTACCTGCCTCACAATGTTATTATGAGTACTAAAGGAGAAAGCACAAGTACTTGTACATAGTAAGCGCTCAGTAAATGTTAGGTGCTGTTATTAATTTTAGCAAAGCTTAAGTATATAAGTAAGGGTATAGGGAAGCAATGGAGATAGTACACAGTCTTTTACATATAATCATCTTTTTCAGTGAAGCCAGAAGACTTGGTTGCTGCATTCTACCTGTAGGCAAAAATCCAAGGTGGGGGCATGGACTAGGACTTGATCCTTGCTCCCTTGGAGGGCTCCTCTTAGAAGCAGCATCAGCATCACTAGGTGACCAGGGCTTATTAGAAAATATATCCTTGCAGGCCCCGCTCCAGATTCACAGAATCAAAGACTATCTTAGCAAGATCCCCAGGTGATTTTTGTGCATATTCAACTTTGAGAAGGACTAGCTGACCTCTCTACCTCCAGCCAACCTGTGTTTCTAGCTCCACTGAACTGTAAACTCCATGAGGGGAGCAGCAATTACCATCTTACCCATACATTAACTCCAGTTCTGAGCACACTACCTGACAGGTGAAAGGTACTCTGTATATATTTTTTTTTTAATTGAGCTTAACTGGCTTTGAATTGAATGAAGGTCAAAATGACTTTTTATTTTGAGATAACTGTAGATTCATATGCAGTTGTAAGAAATAACAGAGAGATACCACATAGTCTTTAACCATTTCCCTCGATGATAACATCATACAAAACTATAGTACAATATCATGACCAGGATATTACATTGATACAATCCACTGATCTTATTGAAACTTCCAGGTTTTACTTGTACTTATTTGCATGTATGTGTAATTCGATACAATTTTATCAAGCATAGATTCACCCCCACGGTCAAATTCAAAAGAGTTCCATCACCACAAGATCTGTCATGTTGTCCTTTTATAACTACACTCTGGTGGTTTGAAGCTGTATGTACCCCAGAAAAACATGTTCTTAAACCTAACCCATTCCTGTAGGGGTGACCCCATTGTAAGTAGGACCTTTTGATGAGACTACTTCAGTTAACCTGTGTCTACCTCAATCAGGATGGGTCCTTTATAAAAGAATGAAATTCAGACAGAAGGAGAGAAAGCCCAAGGAAGCCAGAAGCTGAACTTAACAGAACATGGAAGAGAAGGAAGAAACCAGGAGACACGTGCCTTGCCATGGGACAAGCTAAGGAATAAGGATCGCCAGCAGCCGGTGCCAGAACACTAGTCTTCAGGAAGAAAGCATCGCCTTGATAAGGCCTTGATTTGGACTTTTTCCCAGGCTTAAACTGTGAGCGAATAAATTATCCTTGTTTAACCTGCCCCATTTTGTGGTACTTGCCTGAGCAACCTAGGAAACTAAGACACACATCTAACTCCCCACTGCATCACCTCATCCTATCCCTCCCCCACCCATATCTTTAACCCCCGGATACCACTAATCTGTTCTCCATTTCTAAAATGTTACCTTTTCCAATGTTTTATAAATAGACTCATACAGTATGCAACTTTTGGGGATTTTTTTTTTCATAAGCATAATTCCCTAGAGATTCATCTAGGTTGTTTTGTGCACCAGTAATTTGTTCCTTTTTATTGCTGAGTAAGGATTCTATGGCATGGATGTACCAGCCAGCTTAACCATTCACTTATTGGACATCTGGATTGTTTTCAGTTTGGGAGTATTAAGACTAAAGCTGCTATAAACAAGTGTGCACAGTTTTTTGTGTGAAAAGAAGTTTTCATTTCTCTGGGACAGACGCCCTAGAGTGCAATTGCTGGGTCATATGTTAATTGCATATTCAGTTTTATAAGAAACTGCCAAAATATTTTCCAGAATGCCTATACCATATTACATTCTACAAGCAGAGTATGAGTGATCTGCATTTGACATTGTCATTATGTACTTGAGCCATTCTTATACATATGTAGTGGTATCTCATTGTGGTTTTAATTTGCATTTCCTTAATGGTGAATGAGTTGAACATCTTTCCATGTGCTTATTTGCCATCTGTATATCCTCTTCAGTGAAATGTCTGTTCATGGCTCTTACCCATTTTTTAATTGCTTGATTTTTTACTGTTGAGTTTATGTATTCTAGATACTAGTTCTTTGTCAGATATGTAGTTTGCAATATTTTCTCCCAGTCTGTATCTTCTCTTTTCATCCTCTTAACAGGATTTCAGGGATCAAAAATCTTTAATTTTGATGAGGTTCAATGTATCAATTCTTCCTTTTATGGATCATGATTTTAGTGTCAAGTCTAAGAGCTCTGCCTAGCTTTAGATCCTGAAAACTTTATTCTATGATGTTTTCTAAAAGCTGTATAGTTTTACATTTTACATTTAAATCTATGATCCATTTTGTATAAAAATTTGGGTTTGAGATTCCATTTTTTTGCCACTTGATGCCCAATTGCTACAGCACCATCTTTGAAAAGGCTATCCTTCCTCCATGAATTGCTTTTGCACCTTTGTCAAATGTCAATTAGCCTTTCCAATTAAATTTCAGAATAAATTTGTCTATTTATATGAAAAAACTCATTAGGTTTGCTTTGATAGGTATTGCAATAAGCATATAGATCAATTTGGAGACAAGTGACATCTTTACTATGTTAAATCTTCCAATCCATGAAGATGGTCCATTTCTGCATTTATTTAGGACTTCTTTGATTTCTTTCATCAGAATTTTGTAACTTTCAGCCTGCAGATCCTGTACACCTTATGCTCAATGGATACCTAAGTATTAATTTTCATTGGAGACATTGTGCATGATGCTATGTTTTTCATTTCAGTTTCCACGTGTTCATGGTTACTATATGAAAATGTGATTGGTTTTTGTGTGATGATATTGCATCCTGCCACCTTCTGAACTCACTTTTAGTTTTAAGAATTTTTTGGTAGATTCCATGGGATTTTCTATGTAGACAATCATGTCATCTGCAAATAGAGAAAGTTTTATTTCTTCTTTTCCAATCTGTATGCCTTCTGCTTCTTTTTCTTGCCTCTTATTGCACACAGGACTTGCAGTACTAGGTTGCATAAGAGCGGTAAGTGTGGACATCCTTACTTTGTTCCCAATCTCAAGGGAAATTGTGATGTTATCTGTAGGTTTTTGCAGATACGTTGTCAACTTGAGGTAGCTCCTCTCCGTTCTTAATTTGCTCAGAGTTTTTATCATGAACAAATTAGGTTTGTCAAATTGTTTTTCTATGTCAACTGACATAATCATAAGATTTTTCTTCCTAGCATGTTGATGTAGTGAATTATATTGATTGATTTTTTGAATGTTGAACCAGCCTTGCATGCCTGAAAAAAAATCCCATTTGGTCATAGTGTGTGTGTATTTGTGTGTGTGTGTGTGTGTGTGTGTGTGTATTTACATTGCTGGGTTTGACTTACTAATTTTTTTGAGGATTTTTCTTCTAAGCTCATGAGAAATATTGGTCTGTAGTTTTCTTTTTTGAGTGTCTTTTTTTTTTTTTTGGTTTTTGGTATCAGGGTAACACTGGCCTCAAAATGAGTAGAAAGTATTCCTTCCTCTTTTATTTTCTTGAAGAGACTGTGTGAAATTGGTGTTAATTCTTCTGTAAATATTTGGTAAAATGGTCAAATGAAACCATCTGGGACTGGAGATTGCTTTTCCAGAAGCTTTAAAATTACAAATTCAATTTCCTTAATGGATATCAGATTATTTAGATCATCCTTCATCTTGGTTGAATTTTATTAGTTTTTGTTTTTCAAGAAATAGGTTAATAAAGGGATTAAGTTTATGAATTTATGAGCATAAAGTTGTTCCTAGTAGTGATATCTCTTATTTTATTACTGATATTGGTGATTTGTGTTTTCTGTTTTTTTTATTTGCTAGAGGCTTACCAATTTTATTGATTTTTTTCAAAGAACCAGCTTTTAGTTTCATTGATTTACTCTACTGGTATCCTATTTTTAATTTCATTGATTTCTGCTCTTATCTTTATTATTTCCTTCCTTTGTTTGCTTTGGGTTTATTTTGCTAATTCTTTCCTAATTTCTTAAGGTAGAAATTTAGATTACTGATATGAAATCTTTCCTCTTTTCTAATGTAAGCATTTAGTGCTAAAATTTTCCCTCTCAGCAGTGCTTTAGCTGCATCCTACATATTTTGATATGTTGAATTTTAATTTTCATTCAGTTTTATATATTTTTAAAAATTTTCTTCAGGACTTCTCTTTGACCCATGGGTTATTCAGAATTGTGTCATTTCATTTCTAAATGTTTTGAAATTTTCCTGTTGGCTTTCTGTTATTGATTTCTGATTTGACTGCATTATAGTCAGAATATATACTAGGTATTGCTTCAATTCTTTAAAATTTGTGGAGATTAGTTTTGTGTACAAGATATGGTCTAACTTGGTAAATGTCTTTGCGGATTGAAAAAATATGTAATATGCTGGTGTTGGGTGGAATGTTCTGTAAATGCTGATGGATTCTGTTGGTTGATGGTATTATTCAGATCTTCTAGTCTTTGCTGATACTATGTCTAGTAGTTCTACAGTACTGAGAGGTATGTGTTGTCTCCCACTATAATTATGGATGTTTCTATTTTCCCTTTCAGCTCTATCAACTTTTGTTTTATGTATTTTAAGGTTTTGTTGTGTACATATCCTGATGTGTACACATTTAGGATCATAATGTCTTCCAGATGGGTTAATAATTTTATCATTATGTAAAGTCCCTCTTTGTTGCTAGTAATTTTCTTTGCTCTGAAGTCTACTTTATATGATAGCATTGCTTTTTTTTAATTAATGTGTGCATGGTATATATTTTTCCATTTTTTTACTTTCAACTTACCTATATCATTTAATTGAAAATGAATGCCTTGTAAATATCATATAGTTGAATTGTTTTTCCATTCATTCTAACAATCTCTTCCTTTGAGAACTTAAACCATTTACATCTAAATTGTTAGTATGTTAAAACTTAAGCCTGCCATTTTATTATTTCTTTTCTGTTTGTTTTCTCTGTTTATCACTCCATTGTTTCTCTTTTCTTGCCTTCCTGTGAGTTACTTAAACATTAGGATTCTACCTTATTCTAGATTCTACCTTATATTGGCTCAAAGATGGGCTGCCATATAGAATATTGGGGTGGAATACCAGGGGCCAGGGCGGGGATAAGGAATGGGATGTTAAGGCTTAAAATGTACAGGATTCCAATTTGGAATGATGGAAATGTTTCAATTATGAATGATGGCAATGGTAGCACAACATTGTGAACACAATTTAACAGCACTGCAATATATATATGTATGTGTATATATATATATATGAATAAGATTAAAAGGGAAAATGTTAGATTGTATATATGGTAACAGAATAACAATTTTTAAAAAATCATGGAACTACACTACACAGAGAACTCTTAATTAAACCATGGACTATAGTTAATAGTACAATTATAAAAATGGGCTCTCATTCATTATAACAAATGTTCCACACCAATGGAAGATGGTGGTGCGTGGTATATGGAATCCTGTATTTTATGCATGATTGTTCTGTAAACCTACAACTTCTCTAATAAAGAATAAAAAGCTTTTCCAAATTTTTTCTTTAATAGTTTTCCCATCCAAATATGTATGCCTAAACATTATAGTTTTTTTATTAGAGAAGTTGAACGTATACAGACAAATCATGCAGAAAATTCAGAGTTCCCATATCCCACCCCCATTTTTTTAACACCTTGCATTAGAGTCGTATGTTTGCTACAATTGATGAAAGAATATTATTATAATTGTACTATTAACTATAGTCCATGATTTACACTAGGTTTCCTGTTTGTGTTATACAGTCCTATGGCTTTTTTTAAAATTTTATTCTAGTAATACATATATATACATATAAAACCTAAATTTCCCCTTTTAACCACATTCAAATATATAATTCAGTGTTCACAATGTTGTACTACTATCACCACCAGCTATTACCAAACCTTTCCATCACTCCAAATGGAAACTCTGTACAATTTAAGCATTAACTCCCACTTCCCTACCCTCTCCCCTGCACCTGGTAACCCATATTCTAGTTTCTGAATAATTTACTTATTCTAACTATTTCATATTAGTGAGATCACACAGTATTTGTCCTTTTGTGCCTAGCTTTTTTCACACAACATGATGTCTTCAAGGCTCATCCATGTTGTCACATATATGAGGACTTCATTTCTTTTTACAGCTGAATAATAATCCATCTTTTGGCAATTGTGAATAATGCCTTTATGAACATTGGCATGCAAATATCTGTTTGAGTCCCTGCTTTCAATTCTTTTGCGTATATACCCAAAGTTAAATTGCCAGTTCACATGGTAATTCTATACTTCACTTTCTGAGGAACCACCAAACTGTCTTCCACAGTGGCTGCACCATTTTACATTCCCACCAGCAATGAATGAGTGTTCCTATTTCTCCACACCCCCTCCAAGCACTTGCAATTTTCTGCTTTTTAATAGCCATTCCATTTTCCCTTGTTTGAATCCATAAAATCCCTAAACTCCTTAAACCCAGGGAGACAGATTTTTAGGCCAATAGGCCATCTGATCTGCTTCCCGGGTAGCAACATACTTTTTCTCTTTTTGAAGCCCTGGTGTCTCAGGGATTGGTCATTTGAGGTCATTTGAGCTCATTGGGCAGAAAACCCTCTGCTTTTTTTCAGTAATAGTAACCTCTTATACGCCTTCCTTCTTTAGTGTCAGTAGTAATATTCCCCCTTATATTTCTGATTTTAGTTATGTCCTCTATTTTTCTTTATTGGTATAGGTAAAGGTTTGTCAATTTTATTGTTCTTTTCAAAGAGCCAACTTTGGGTTTTATTGATTTTTCTCTATTATTTTTTTCCCTCTATTTCATTTATCTCTGCTCTAATATTTGTTAATTACTTCTTTTTGCTCACCTTGGGTTTAGTTCTTTATCCAGATCTTCCAGTTGTGAGATTAGGTCTCTACTTTGAAGTCTGTTTTCTCTTTTAATGTAAACGAATAGAACTATAAATTTCCATCCTCAGCACTTCCAATTGCTGAATCCCATAAGTTTTGGTATGTTGTTTTTTTCATTTTCCCAATTTCTCTTATGAGTTCTTATTTGACCCAATGGTTGTTTAAGAGTACATTGGTAATTTCCACATATTTGTGAAATTTCCAGCTCTCTCTCTATTTCTAGCTTCACTCATGTCTTGTCTTTGCAATCACTGATTCCTTCTCCTGCCAGCTATAATCTGCTGTTGAACCTTCTAGGGAATTTTTCATTTCAGTTTCCTAAGCTTGTGCTTGTTCATGGCCTTAGGAATTCTCCACCGACAGTTACAGGAGTGGTTGCTTCATTTTCACTGCTCCATACCATTTCATTGTTTGAAAATACTACTATTTATTTATCTATTCTACTCTTAAGGACATTTGGTTTCTTTGTATTTTAGGGCATAAGGCTTCTATTCACATTTTTATGCACTTCTCCAGGCACACATGTGCATACATTTCTCTAAGGTATGTACCCAGAAGGCGGACCACTGCATCATAAGGGTTGCATATATTCAATTATATTTTGAAATGATTTTAGACTGAATAAAAAAAGTTTCAAATATGGTACAGAGCGTTCCCATATACTATTAGCTCAGCTTCCCCTAATGTTAACATTTTGCATAACCATAGTACCATTATCAAACATTCTATAATATGTATTAATATTAATAAAATACTATCAAATAATCACAGACCTTATTTGAATTTTTCCAATTTTACCTCTTTCAACATTTCTGTACCCTTATATTTTAGATGTGTCTCCTGTAAACAGCATACAGTTTGATTTTTAAAGAGCCATCTGATAATCTCTTTTAACTAGAGCTTTAATCCATTTACATTAAATGTAATTCCTGATGGATATTTATTTATGTACCATTTTATTTTGTGCTTTCTATTTATTCTTTTTGTTTCTTTTCTCTCCTTTTGCATCTGCTTTGGGTTGGGGGATCTTTTTTTATCACTTTCGGCACTACAGTTTTTTTCAGTTTCTTTTCTTTTAATGGGTGATATAGAAATTACAACATGAACATTAACTTACTGAAGCCTAAATTTAATCCATTTATTTACCTACACAGTGAAAACACCTTTACAATACTAACTCCATTTACCTCTCACTCCCAACTTACACTAACACCCCACATCATATGTTTTCATGGATTTTAAGTCTATTTCTAACCACAGTGGAAATTATTATTTTTCTTTTGAACATTTAATGTTTGTTCAATTCCCCCACACTTTTGGCCCTCCCTTGTCCTCTAATTTCCATATGCTTTTACGTTTCATATCAGACTTTCCCCTTGAGATCACTTTCCTTGAGCCCAAATTATATATTTTTGAATTTCTTTTTGAGGTTTTGCACTGGTGTTAAATTTTTTTTTTTTTTTTTTTTTTTTGTCTGAAAATGTCTCTATTTTATCCCCATTCTTGAAATATATTTTTATTGGCTATAGAATTTTAGGTTTGCAATTCTTTTCTTTCAACATATTGAAGACATTTCACTGTTTCCTGACTTACATTGCTGTCTGTCAAACTGAGGCCCTTTGAAAGTAATCAGTCTTCCTCTCCCCCTCTGGATTCTTTAAAGAGCTTCTTTTTTTCTTTGTTTTCATGCAGTTATGCTATAACAGGTCCAGATATAGATTTATTTTGGGTTCCTTTCATTAGTCTGGAAAATTCACTGCATGCGTCTCTGCCCATCTCTCTTTGTTCTTCAACTGGAACTATTATTAGGTGTATGGCAGACCTTCTTACTCTATGCTTCATGTTATTTAACCTCTCATTTACACTTTCCACTTCTTTGTATCTCTATATTCTAAATAATTTCTTCTGGTCTATCTTCAAATATACTATTTCTCTTTTTAACTCTTTATTATACATTGTTAAATATATCCATTGAGTTTTATATTTCAATTGTTGGGTTTTTCATTTCTAGAAGTTTTGTTTCATTCTCTTACAAATATGCTAGTTTATTTTTCATGGTTTCCTATTCCTTGGAGATATTTAAAAAAAAATTTTCCCATTTTAAAAAACAAATTTTTGTTTATAAGTACTCTATACCTACAAAGCAAAACCTCTCCTATTCCCCTTCCCCCATTCTCTGGCAGCCTAAAATCTACTTTCCATCTCTGCAAATTTGCTATTTCTAGAAATATCACATGTAAGTGACATCAAACAATGTTTGTCTTGAGGTACTTTTCTTATTTCAGTTAGTATAACATTTTCAAGGTTCATCCATGTTGTAGCATGTATCAGAACTGCATTCCTTCTTATGGCTGAATAATACTCCATTGTTTGTATGTACTATATCTTATTTATCCATTCATTTGTTGATTAATACTTGGGTTGTTTCCACCTTTTGACTACTATGAATAATGCTGCTATGAACTTGGTATATAGATATTTGAGATTCTGTTTTCACTTTCTTTAGGTATATACCTAAAGAGTGGAATTGCAAGGTCCTATGATAATTCTATATTTAACTTTTTGTGGAACTGCCATATTGTTTTCCACAGTGGCTGCAACATTTTACATTCCCACCAACAATGCCCTAGAGTTCCAATTTTTCCACATCCTCTCTGACACTTGTTATTTTCTGTTTTTATAAAATAATAGCCATCCTTGTGGCTGTGAAGTGGTATCTCATTGTGATTTTGATTTTCCCCAATGGCTAATGATGTGAGAATCTTTTCAAATGCTTATTGGACATTTTAAAATCCTCTTTGGAAAAATATTTGTTCAAGTCCTTTGCCAATTTTAAAATTGGGTTGTCTTTTTCTTGTTGCATTGTAGAATTTCTTTATATATTCTGCATATTAAATCTTTATCTGGTATATGGGTTGCCAACATTCTGTAGGTTATTTTTTCACCTTCCTGACAATGTCCTTTCATACACAAAAGTTTTTAATTTTGATAAAGTTCAATGTATCTGTTGTTTCTTTTCTTCCTTGTGCTTTGGGTGTTATATCTAAGAATCCATTGCCAAATCCCAGGTCATGAAGATTTACTCCTGTGTTATCTTCTAAGAGTTTTATGGCTTTAGCTCTTGATCTATTTTGAGGTAATTTCTGTATATGGTATGAGGTAGGGGTTCAATTTTATTCTTTTGCCTATGGATATTCAGTTTTCCCAATACTATTTGTTGGAGGAACTATTCTTTCTCCATTACATGTACTTAGCACTTTCCCCCCATGTTCCGGTTTGCTAATGCTGCTGTTACGCAAAATTCAAGAAATGGATTGGCTTTTATAAAGGGGATTTATTAAGTTACAAATTTACAGTTGTAAGGCCATAAAAGTGTCCAAACTAAGGCATCAACAGATGATACCTTCACTGAAGGATGACCAGTGGTGTCTGGAAAACCTTTGTTAGCTGGGAAGGCATGTGGCTGGCATCTGTTGATCCCAGGTTGTGTTTCAGCTCCTGTGTGTTCTTGGTTCTTTCTCCCAGGATGTTTCTCTCTAAGCACCTGGGGGTCTCTTAGCATATCCTGGGGCAAACTCTTGGCTTCATCTCATAGCTAAACCTCCTTCTGTCTGCATCTCCAAGTATCTCTAAGTGTCAGTGCCAGCAAGCATTTGGAACCGTGTGGCTCTTTTTAAAGGACTCCAGTAAACTAATCAAGACCCACCCTGAAAGGGCAGGGCCAAAACTCCATGGAAACATTTAATCAAGAGGTCACACCCTAATCATAAAGATTAATCAATCTGCCACCACAAGATTGCATTAAAGAATATGGCTTTTTCTGGGGGACAAAATATATCCAAACTGGCACAGCCCATTTAAAAAACATAGTAACCTAGTAACAATAGTAATTTTATTACCTATAACTGAAAAATACCAATGTCTAAGTTCATTGTAGATCTGTTTCTGCTGTTTGCTGTTTCTGCTGCTTCTTGTTCATGGTGACTGGTTTCCTTGTGATGTTTGGTGTTTTGGTCCTAGGCTGCTCAAGCAAACACAAGGAAATGGGTTGGTTTAAACAATGGGAATTTATTAGCTTATGGTTGTGAGGCTAAGAGAAAGTCCAAATCGAAGCATCATCAAGGCTATGCTTTCTTCCCAAAGTCTGGCATTCTGGGGCTAGCTGCTGGCAAACTTTAGTCCTTAGCTTGTCACAGGCAAGGCACATGGTGGCATATCTTTGTCTCTTCCTTCTCTTCTGGGATCCACTTCAGCTTCTTGCTTCCTATGGCTCTTCTCTCTGTTTGAATTTCATTCTTTTATAAAGGACTCCAGGAATAGGATCAAGACCCATCCTGATTGAGGTGGGACACACTTTAACTGAAGTAACCTCATCAATTAAGACCTTATCAAAAGATCTTAGTTACAATGGGTTTACACCCACAGGAATGGATTAAATTTAAGATCATGTTTTTCTGGAGTACATACAGCTTTAAATCACCAAACTTGGTAACTTTTGGTGGTGAGCTGCTTTTTTGGTTTCCCTTGGAAAATTAATTTTGAGGATTATTGGAGGCCTAAAAAGAAGATGTTTTATCTCTGCTCAGTGCATAGATACACTATCAAATACAAAACACCTTCAATTAAATTCATGACAAGATTTTTTGGGCGACTGTGATGATGTAAATATGGCATGCTAACTCAATAAACTTTCATATGGTTACAACCTTCTCAAGGATGTTTTTATTTTAATGCAGTTTTGAGATATATTCACACACCAATCCATCCAAAGTATACAATCAATGGCTCACAGTATCATCACATAGGTGTGCACTCATCACCATGATCAATTTTAGAACATTTTCATTATTCCATAAAAGAAAACCCAAAACATGCCACAGCCCTTATTCCCATTATTGACTCCTAGTATTAGTATGATATCTTTGCTAATATTGATGAAAAATATTAAGATATTACTGTTAACTGTAGTCCATGGTTTGCAATAGGTATATTTTCTCATATACCACTCTATTAACTCCTTGTAATAGTGTCGTATATTTGTTTATTTATGAAAGAACTTTTTTTATATTTGTACAGTTAATTATAGTCATTGTTCACCACAAGATTCATTGTGCTACACATTCCCATGTTTTAACCTCCAGCTTTCCTTCTGGTGACATACATGACTCTAAACTTCCCCTTTCTATCACATTCACCCACAATTCAATACTGTTAATTATACTCCCAATGATGTGCTATTGTCACCACTATCCATTTCCAAACATGTAAGTTCAACATTCAAGTTGAACATTCTCCACATATTAAGCAACTACTCCCCATTCTCTGATTTCATTCTATATCCTGGTAACCTATATTCTATATGCTATGTCTATGAGTTTACATATTATAATTAGTTCATATCAGTGAGATCATACAATAGTCCTTTTGTTTCTGACTTATTTCACTTAACATAATCTCCTCAAGGGTCATCCATGTAGTGTACTTCAGGACTTCATTCCTTCTTCTTGCTGAATATTTCATCATATGTATATACCACATTTTTTTAATCCATTCATCTGTTGATGCACACTTTGGTTGTTTCCATTTTTTGGCAAGTGTGAATAATGCTGCTATGAACATCGGTGTGCAAATGTCTGTTCACATCCCTGCTTTCAGACCGTCTGGGTATACCCCGAGCAGTGGGATTGCCGGGTCATAAGGTAACTCTATACTTGGCTTCCTGAGGAACCACCAAACCATCCGCCACAGTGGCTGTACCATTTTACATTCCAATCAGTAGTGAATAAGTGTTCCTGTTTCTCCACATACTCTCCAACACTTGAAGTTTCCTGTTGTTTTTTTTTTATAGCAGCCATTCTAGTAGGTGTGAAATGATATCTCATTGTGGTTTTGATTTGCATTTCCCTAAAAGCTAATGAAGGTGAGCATCTTTTCATGTGCTTTTTAGCCATTTATATTTCCTCTTTGATAAAATGTCTATTCATGCCTTTTGCTCATATTTTAATTGGGTGGTTTATCTTTTTATTGTTGAGTTGTAGGATTTCTTTATGTATTTTGGATATCATACCCTTATCATATCTGTGGTTTCCAAATATTTTCTCCCATTGAGTAGGCTGCCTTTTCATACTTTTGACAAAGTCCTTTGAAGCACAGAACTATTTGGTTTTGAGGCCCCATTTATCTATTTTTTTCTTTTGTCACTTGTGCTTTGGGTGAAGGCCTAGGAAAATACCGCACTAGACTGTGAAGATATTTCCCTACATTTTCTTCTAGGAGTTTTATGGTACTGATTCTTATCTTTGATCCATGTTGTGTTAATTTCTGTACAGAGTATGATATAAGGGTCCTCTCTCAAATTCTTTTGGATATGGTATTCAGTTCTCCCAACACCATTTATTGAAAAGACTATTCTGTTTCAATTGAGTGGACTTGGGAGCCTTGTCAAAAATCAATTGACCATAGGTCTGAGGGTTTATTTCTGAACTCTCAAATTGATTCCATTGATCAATATATCTATCTTTATGCCAGTACCAGGCTGTTTTGACCACTGTGAGTATAATATGCTTTAAAGTCAGGAAATGTGAGTCATCTCACTTCATTCTTCTTTTTCAAGATGTTTTTGGCTATTTGAGGCCCCTTACTCTTCTGTTTTGGTTTGCTAAAGCTGTAAGAATGCAATATACCAGAAATGAATTGGCTTTTACAATGGAGATTTATTAGCTTATATGTTTACAATTCTAAGGCTGTGAAGATGTCCAACTCAAGGCATCAACAGGACAATACCTGGACTCTGAAGACAGGCTCCTGGCATTTGGGACACCTCTGTCACATGGGAAGGTACATAGCTGGTGTCTGCTGGTCCTTTGCTTCTGAGTTTCATTGCTTTCAGCTTCTGATTCCAGTGGCCTCCTCTATGAGTGCCTGTGGGTCCTCTCTTCTTCTCCAGGGCTTTTGTCTGAGATCCCTGGGCTTTTTCTGTGCATCCTTTATCTTCTTATAAAGGACTCCAGTAAAGGAATTAAGACCCACCTTGAATGGGGTGGGTCACATCTCAGTTGAAATAACCTAATCAAATGTCCTACGCATAATAGGTCTGCACCTACAGTAGTGGATTAAAAGAACATGGCTTTTTCCGGGGGTACAACAGCTTCAAACCACCATACTTTACAAATAAATTTGATAATTATAATTAGCTTTTTCATTTCTGCAAAGTAGCCTGTTGGAATTTTGATTGGTATTGCATTTAATTTGTAGATAAATTTGGGTAGAATTGACATCTTAATGACATTTAGTCTTTCAGTCCATGAATGTGGAATATCTTTCCATTTATTTAGGTCTTCTTTGATTCCTTTTAGCAATGTTTTGTCTTTTCATGTATACAGGTCCTTTACATCCATGGTTAAGTTTATTCCTGGATATTTTTGTTTTTTTTAGCTGCTATTGTAAATGGAATTTTTTTTTATTATTATCAGGAATAGTTTTTTATTTCCCATTCCTGCTCTGTTTAGAACAAAAGCAACTTTCCTTGCAGAATTGGGGTTTACATCTGTTTTACCCTTATAATGAGGGCATATCGCTTTGGTGTCTCAACTCTATGGGGGAAGGGCTTCACTTTAGATCCTTACATTGGATAGATATTGGACTTTGATTTCTGCCAACCATACTCCACAAGGCCACTGAAGCAAAAGTTTGCCTGACTTAGCATATGCTCTTAGGGCAAAAGTAGTTTCAGTGCTCTACTAATATCTCTGGGTTTCAAGCCTTCTGTACTTAGATTTTGACTTGGAAATTCCTCATCAGATTTCTGTTGCTTTTAAGAAATTGTTTTTATATGCTAGCCATCATTTTAAGTTGTTTTCCCTCCAGCTGGGAATGTTGGTCTGAATTATCTACAGTTATCCCTTCCACATCATGTCTCTCCCCATCATGGTTTCGAAATTATCATGGGTTGGCATAAGAAATTAAAGGGGAATTTTGGGGGAGTTTTGCAGACGCCGCAGAGGACATGTGAAGTCCAGCAGATGACACACAAAGGCTAGAGATGTGCAGGATTGTTATTTAAAAAGGCATTCAAGTAGACTCTGGCATCATATGAGAAAAGGAAAATGAAGGTGAAGGGTCTACCCCTATGGATTTTCAGGTCAGCAAATGCTGGTTGGAAAATTTTTTTAAAAAAGTTTAGCCTATGCAATGTAAAAGTAATGGAAGAAAAAGCATCTGCCGGATCAAGAGGCAGCTAGGGAGCTTCCTGAAATGCTGAACTTAAAAAAAAAAGCATGCAAATTTTCCAGACCACGGGGGTGCCACACTCCCAACCCCTGAGATGTGGAAGGGATGACAACTGTGGTTTGCCAATTTTTTGCAAATAGATGTCTTCTTTTATAATGAAAACACAACATATGCAATCTTTGTTTCTATCTCCTTTCTCACTCCTAATGTATTAGTGTGTGTGTTTTCTTAATTAGAAATACCTGGAGTATTTTTTGACTTTTTCTTCCTCCAAAGGCACAGCTCCTCATCTACTTATAAATCTAATAGGTTTTATTTTATAATTCCTTGATTTAGCTTTTATCCTTCTTATTTCCTTTCTTGTGTATGGGATGGGGGTTACTTTGGGGGGGTCATCTTTCTAACTTACTGAGTTGAGGGCTTAGTTCACTTCCTTTTTTCAATAATGAAAATATTTAAATAATATTTTTTTTTAGTTCAGCTTTGGATACATCCCACTAGTTTTATTGTATCATAAGCTTCTTTTCTAAGGGATCTGTAATTATTATTTTGTTTTCTTTTTGTTCCAAACTTATTTGGAATTATTTCCCTCCCCAATTTACATGATTGCTTTTTTCTTCTTTAATCATTTATTATAAACTTCAATTGTATTTTATTATTTTTAGAGAATATGGTCTGCTCAGTTTCAGGTTTTTAAAAATTTACTGAGTTTTTTGTGGGCTAATATATTATAAATTTTAGCATATTCTGTACTCCACAGATTCTTGTCAAATGACATTCATGCAAGGTACACATAAACATAGATAGACAGATAGATACTAAATTAATCTTTTAAATGATAGTCTTATGAGGTGTTTTTGTTTTTGCTCACTTGATTTTTCAGGTTATTAATTCAAATGAAACAGGTATAAAATTAACAATCTTTCTTACTACAAACATTTTCTTTTCTAAGTTTGAAGAGATTTCCCCTTACATTGTTTTAGAATTCTTAATATTTTCACTAACTAATGACACTAAAAAACCAAAGCATGTGGTTGTGTGTGTACCAAGATTATTTTCTCTCCCTGTTAAATTTTGTAGGCTGAGCCCTTCAAATTTTTATTACCTATACACATTTTCACACCGAATATATGATCGACTATGCCAGATGGTCTTTCTCTGCCTTATCTCTCCAGTAAACATCACAACTGTTTTTCCTTTATGCATTGGACCATCACTTGTGTAAATTTTCCCTAGTAACCATATGTTTAGAAAAAATGGGGAAGAATGTAATTACTAAATAATATGTTCTGATGTGGGAAAGTATCTTTCTATAAATCTCTTCTCTTCTTTAATCATTATATATGTATTTTATTTTTCTTATTATAGGATTAAAATCAGTGCCCACAGAAAATTGGAAAACTGCATCTACCATATAAAGAAGCAGAAATAAAAGCAGAAAAAAAAGATTCCTATAATCTCATCACTCTCAGGCAACCGCTGTTAACCAATTTTGTTTTTTTCCTTCTAATATTTTTCCTATAATCATTTTTTCATAATTAAGATCAATTTTATATTCTGACTTTTTCACTATTGTATCATAGGCATTTTCCATTATTAAACACTATTCATCATTCCATGTTTAAATGCCTTGATTTCTTTCCTTTATTTACTTAATATTCTTGTAATATCTGAATATAGTTTCCAATATATTTGTATTATAAATACTGCTTTGATGAATTTGTTTTTTCCCTTATTTTTCTTAAGTAACACGGTGGCTCTCATACTTTTGGGTGCATTAGAAACACCAAGAGGGCCCCATTCTCAAAGTTTTTGATTCAGTAAGTCTGGGGTATGGCCAAATAACTTGCATTTCTAACATGTTCAGGTGGTGCTGATTTGCTGCTTCAGGAACCACACTTTGAGAATCACTATAGTGACAGACCGTTCAAGGATTTGCTTCAACCCAGTTCTGAAAAGCAATGCTTTTTTCTTCCACAGTAGGTTATATGTTTGATATTGCAGAAAAAGTAAAATAGCAATGCTTATTCTGGTGGGAAAGGAAGTAACGGCATCTATTAAAAGATTCTCTAGTCTTTTAATCACTGACTTTTGCTAATCTATTTGCATTTACTATGGAATCTTACTGGAACACTTATCCATTTGACCCTGGAGCTGCATGACTGTACAGCTGGTCTCTTTTTTTTAAAGTCACCTGCTCTCATTTAATTCATTTCCTTTGGTGTTTTCCTTCCTCTGGGAAGTCTCTGACATCTGTCTCACATATTTCTTTATGAATACAAATACTCATCTTTTATCTTTTTATTTTTAACTTTTATGAGTCAGTTACTCTTACTGTCTTTTTTAATTCTGATATTTTCATTCCTTATGCTTTTAAAAAGCACTGTAGACTACAATTCATGGCTTCTTATTTTTTAATTCTTATTTTTTAACACCTATACTTACTCTCTGTTGAAATTTATATTTAGCTCTGAGTCTAATGTCAAACATTAGCAGCACATGGCTTCTCACTTCATTGGCGCCATCATGTGGTAAAATTGTGTATCACATTGGATAATTAGCATATAGTAAGACGTGGCATTACATCACATCTGACATAGATACAACACTCAATTTGGAGTGATCTGAAATAATCCTGTTATTTTAGTAAATGCACAGCAAAATGAGAGATGGTAAATACCACAGATTAAAGATGTGGACTTTGAAGTCAATTACAAGAGCTCGAAGCCTGATTCTACCACTTATGATCATATGAGGTTGGGCACATTGGTTAATCTCCCTGAGCCTCAGCTTGTTCATAAGCAAAATGGGGATAACAGTAGCATCTATCTCACAGGGATGTTCAGAGGAACAATTAATATGATAATAGCACAATGCCCATCAAATAATTCAACAATATCACCCATGACTAGCTGTTGACAAACTTGCATTTGGTTTACATTTTATATTTAAACCCAGAAGAGAAATACTACTAAAACAAAGACTTCCCCTGAGATTTGTAGCGTGAGGTTAAAAATTGCAACAGGTAGACCCTGAAAAAACATTTAAATAAAAATGTTTCTTTGTAAAAAGGAAAGGGAAACTTCTGGAAAGAAAGGTCTAAACTTTACTTATGAAGTGAAATTTGAAAATTATCTGGTTAAATTAAGCAAAATTGATGATGAAAACAATTAACTATGAGGGTGAGGGAGTAACTTAAAATCTATTTCTTTCAAGAATCAAAGGAAACTTTTTGATATTAAAATTGATTTATAGTCCAAAATCCTTTCAAAGGTCTATTAAAGGGAAATATATTCTTTTATAAATTCTTAAAGAGCTACACAGCAAACCTGGATGTTGGAAATTTTTCTATTAGAAAATATATTTTAATTATTCTATTAGAATAATAAGAATGAAACAGATATTTGAAATGTGAGAGTACAGGAATGTATATAGGCTATTTTTCTTCCCATTAAGTATACATCATCATTAAATAGAATGGGTAATCTTGCCAGAACCAGAATCATACTTTCAAATTTCAAACTGTAGTTCCCCACAGATAGTTAGCACTGTTCAATGAATTTTTGTTATGCCATTATGCAAATGTAGTCTATGTTCATTATCTTTCTACTTATTAAATTCATCAAAAGCTATTCAGGAACAAATTTTCTGTTTTGTCAACTATACTCAAAGCCTTGCTTCCAGATTTCTCATCAGTATTTTTAGACTATGAGGGAAGGAAAGCTAGAAATGGGAATGATTTCATGAATTTTAAAAATGTTGTAACTTTGTTTCTGTAGAGTATTCTAGTTTACAGCAGCATCTGCAGTTGCTTCCAACATACCCCAAATCTCAGGGCATTACCAGGTTTGCACAGTCGGTTACAATGTGGCACTAATGCACCCATAATCAATTTCATGTCAATCAACTGGCTATGCAGAGAAGACAAATGTCTTCAGTGTCAGACTGAACTTTTAAAGCCAGTAGTCTGGAAAATTTATGCATTTGATTATTGAGATTGGGTATTTTCCAGAGACCTACCATTGATTTGTATTTTAACTCCATTTTGGCCAGAGAACACACTGTGTATGACTTCAAACTTTTTAAATTAATTGAAATTTATATTATAGCCCAGAATACCCCCTTTTTTGGTAAAAGCTGTATGTGTACCTGAAAAGAAAATGTACTCTGTTGTTGTTGGTTGCAATGGTCTATAAATGTCAATTAGGTTCAATTGGTTGATAGTACATTCAAATCTCTATCTTTATTGATAGAATTTCTATCAACTTGTTCTATCAATTCTTGAGAGGGATTGGAATCTCCAACTAAAATTATGACTTTGTATTTCTCCATGCAGATCTATTAGTAGTGCCTTCATATATTTTGAATCTGTTATTAGATGCATAAACATTTAGGATTGTTGTGTCCTTTTGATAAATTGACCATTTTATGTTTATGAAATGACCTACTTTATCACTGATAATATTCTTTGTTTTGAAATCTACTTTGATACTAATAGAGCCACTCCAGCTTTCTTTGGATTAGTGTTAGAAATGGTATATCTTTTTCCATCCTTGTGCTTTTAACTTGATTGTCTTTATAGTTATACTGTATTTTTGTTTTTGTTGTAGACAGTATATAGAGTCTTGCCTTTTTAATCCAGTTGGATAATTTCTGTCAGTTAATTGGGGTGTTTAGACCATTTACATTTAATGCAATAACTGATATTGTTAGGTTTAAAAAACAATCATCTTAGTATCCGTTTCCTATTTGTCCCATCTATTCTCTGTTTCCCTTTTCCTGACTCCTTTTAAATTGAATGAATATTTTCTATGAATTATTTAATCTCTTCTGTTTGTTTCTTATCTATAACCCTTTGTTTTCTTATGTCAATAGATGCTTTGGAGTTTACAGTATACATATTAAACTTATCACAGCCTAAGTAATATTACACCACTTCATGTATAAGAACTTTACATTTCTCTGCTCCCAGCCTTTATGCTATTGTCATTATTTTGCTTATACATACATTATAAAGCTAAGAGTATATTCATTATTTTTGTTTAAATAAACTTTCCTTTTTAAGGAATTTAAATAAGAAAAGCTGTATTCATATTGTGCTGGTTTGAATCTACTATGTATCCCAGAAAAGCCATGTTCTTTTAATCCAGTCTTGTGGGAGCAGACATATTGTGGGTGGGACCTTTTGATTAGGTTGTTTCCATGGAGATGTGACCCTGCCCATTCAAGATGGGTCTTAATCATCCTTACTAGCATCCTTTATGAGAGGATAAATGGCAGAAACATTTTGGAGAGAGCTTAGAGAAGCTAAGATATGTAATCCAGAATTTGTCCCTGGGAAAAACAAAGTAAGAAGCTAAGACAGAAGCCCAGTGACATTTTGGAGAAACCAGAAGCTAAACTCAGGAGAGGAACAGCAGATTCCAGCCATGTTCCTTTCCATGTGACAGAGGAACCCAGATGCCATTGGCCTTTCTTCAGAGAAGGTATCGCCCTGTTGATGCCTTAATTGGGATATTTTCACCGCCTTAGAACTGCAAATTTGTGAACAAATAAACCCCCATTGTAAAAGCCTTGTTTCTGGTATATTGCCCCACTTCTGGTATTTTGGCAGCTTTAGCAAACCAGAACACATATTTACACGCATAGTTACCAGTTCTGGTTCTTATATTTATATTTATTTATTTATTTATTTATTTATTTATTTCCATATGTATCAGTTTCCTTCTATTTGAAGAATTATTTCAATATGGTATCAGTTTCTTTCTATTTGAAGTATTTCATTTAATATTCTTTGTAGTTTAGGTCTGTTGATGGTATTTCTTTTAGTTTTCATATATCTGAAAAAGTCACCTTTTTGTTTTGAAAGATAAATTTCACTGGAAATGAAATTATTGGTTGACAGTTTTTTCTTTCAATACTTTTTTGAAAAGGTTGCTCCACTCCCTTTCAACTTGCCTTGTTTCTGATGAGAAATCTGCTGTCCTTCTTTTCCATGTTCCTCTGTATGTAATGTGTCTTTTATATTCTGGCTGCTTTCAAGGTTTTTTCTTTATCATTGATTTGAGCAATTTGATTATGATGTGCCTTGATGTGAGCAATTTCCATTGATTAATTTTTCTTCTTATTGTGGGTTGTATTTTCCTGTTTCTTTACACTTCGTATATTTTTGATCGAATGCCAGATATTGTGAGTTTTACATTATTGGGTTCTGGACAGTTCTCTTATTATTTTTTTCCTCCTATATATATTCTTGAGCTTTGTTCTAGGACACAATGTGATCCTTTCGTGTCTAGCCAGGTTGAGAGCAATACTCACTCTAGGGTTAATTATTCCACACTGCAAGGCAAGATTCTTTTATATGATCTCCACAATGCCCTGTGCATCTTGGGGTTTTCTAGCCTGGCTGTTAGGAACAGGAACTACTCCTGGCCCTGTATGAGTGCCAGGCACTGATAATTCTTATCCTTTCAGGTGGTTCTTTCCTGGGATGTGGTAGTTCTTGATAGGAGAGCTAAGCTCTGAAGGAGACTACCAGTCAAAGAAGAGCCAATTAGCAAACACTGTGACAGGTGCTTTTTGCTTTGATTTGTTTGTTTTTGTTAGCTCCTGGTATTCAAGGAAATCATCTCTGTCATATCACTTTCTGGATACAAACTTAAGAAACAGCTCAGGGACTATATCTCAGAGTTAACACTTTAAAATATTAAATGTAAAGTATGCAACAAAAGGTTACAAAATGAACAATGAAACAGGAAATGACGGTGCATCCAAAGGAACAAGACAAAAATCCAGAAACATCAATGAAGAGGACCAGACTTTGGAAATACAAGCAAAGATTTTTTTAAAATGATCCATAATATGTGCAATATGCTCTGGTAAACTAAAGGACAAAAAAAAAAAAAAAAAAAAAAAAAAAAAAAAAAAACTAAAGGACATGAAGAAAACAATGAATGAACAATATGAGAATCTTAATAAAGTGATAGAAATTTTAAAGAGGAACCAAACAGAACTACTGGAGTTGAAGACCACAATAACAAATGAAATATTCCCTAGAGGGATTCAACAGCAGAATATACTTGGCATAAGAAAAAATCAATTATCTCAAAGACAAGACAATTAAAGAGATTTGGGCTGAGAAGCAGAAAGCAAAACCAATAAGAAAAAGTGAACAGAACTTAAGACACTGTTTTGGTTTCCTAAAGCTGATGAAATGCAATATACCAGATAAAGGCTGGCTTTTATAATGGGGATTTATTAGCTCATAGATTTACATTAAAAGGCCCTGAAAATATCCCAATTAAGGCAACAACAGGATGATACCTTCTCTGAAGACCGGTTAACCATTGAGCTTGGGCTCATCTGTCAGATAGCAAGGCACATGGCGATGTCTGCTGGTCCTTCTCCTCTGGGTTTCATTGCCTCACCTTCTGGCTTCTCTGTGGTGTTGCCTGTGAGCTTCTCTTAATTTCATGTCTTAGCTTCTGTATGTGTTTTATCCTCTTATAAAGGGCTCCAGTAAGAGGATTAAGACCTACCTTGAATGAGGTGGGTCACATCTTAATTGAAATAACCTAATCAAAAGGTCCCACCCACAATAGGTCTACAACCACTGGTATAGATTAACTGAAGAACATACTTTTCTGAGGTACATACAACTTCAAACTACCACAGACACCATCAATCGTACCAATATACACATTATGGGAGTCAGAAGGAGAAGAAAGACAGAAAGAGACAGAAGGAGTATTCAAATAAATAATGGCAGAAACTTCTCAAAGTTAATGAAAGACATGCACATACACATTCAAGAAGCCCAACAAATTCCAAACAGGATAAACTCAAAGAGAACCATGCCCAGACACATAGTAATCAAACTATCCAATACCAAGGATGAGCAGACACTTCTGACAACTGCAAGAGAAAAGCACCTTGTTATGAACAAGGGAATCCCATTAGATTGAGTGTCAATTTCTCATCAGAAATCATGGAGGCAAAATGGCACTGAGATGAAATATTTAAAGTTCTGAAAGAAAACAATTGCCAACCAAGAATTTTATATCTAGTGAAACTTTCTTGCAAAACTTAAGACATCCCCAGCTAAACAGAGGCTTAGGGAGTTCATCATCACCAGACCTGCCCTACAAGCAATACTAAAGAGTTTTTCAGACTGAAAAGAAAGGACATTGACAGTAGTTTGAATAGGCATAAGGAAATAAAGACCACTAAATGTAACCATAGGGATACTTACAAATGCCAGTATTATTGTTATATTATTATATATAGTGGAAAGAAAGACCACTAAATGTAACCATATGGATATTTACAAATGCCAGTATTATTATATATATATATGTATATATATTATATTTATTTTTTGGTATAGAAGAGCCATGATCTTTGAATCCAATCTTCTTGGGTGGAACCGTTTAGCTGAATGTTTCCATGGAGATGTGACCCACCCAACTATGGGCAAAACCTTTTGATTAGATTATTTTCATGGAGGTGTTACCCTGCCCATTCAGGGTGGGTCTTGATTAGATTACTGTAGTCCTTTAAGAAAGCTCACAGAGAGAAGGAGCTCAGAGAAGCTGAGAGAAACATTTGGAGAGAAGCTAAGACATGTTATCCAGAATTTGTCCCCAGGAGAAGCTAAGACCTGACACAGACCCAAACACTTGGAGACACTTGGAGATGCAAACAGAAAGATGTTTGGGGATGCTAAGCTAAGAGAGGACCCCCAGATGTTTAGAGAAAAATGTCCTGGGAAAACAAGCAAGCATGCACAGGAACTGAGAGAGAGAAGCTAGGAGAGACAGAAGCCCAGAGACATTTTGGAGAAAGCCATTTTGAAACTAGAACTTGGGAGCAAAGAACCAGCAGACACCAGCAATGTGCCTTCCCCACTGAAGAGGTGTTCTGGACGCCATCAGCCTTTCTTCAGTGAAGGTATCCTCTTGTTGATGCCTTAGTTTGGACATGTTTATGGCCTTAAAACTGTAAATCTGGAACCTAATAAATCTCCTTTACAAAAGCAAATCCATTTCTGGTATTTTTGCATAATGGCAGCTTCAGCAAACCAGAACAGTATGTAACTCCACTTTTTATTTCTCACAGATTCTAAAATGCAAATGAATAAAAAAATAATGATAAATTTATGGTCTTGGACATACAATCAATAAAGGTATCATTTGTAACATTACATCAAAAGGCTGAGGGATGGAGGAATACAGGAAAAATGTATGTTTATGCTATTGAAGTTAAGTTGGTTTCAATCAAATGTGATTGTTACAGACTCAGAATGTTAAATTTTACCCTCATGGTAATCACAAAGAAAATATATGAAAAATATATACAGAAAGAAATGAGAAGGAACTCAAAATGGCACAATACAAAGAAATCAAATAAAAAGACAACCGAATCATCACATTTCTTTGGAATAGTAAGGGGCCCCAAATAGCCAAAGCCATCTTGAAAATGAAAAATGAAGTTGGAGAACTCACACTTCCAAATCTTAAGATTTATTACAAAGCCACAGTAATCAAAACAGATGATTCTGGCACAAGGACAGACATATATATCAATGGAATGAAACTGAGAGTTCAGAAATAAACCTTCATATTTATGACCAATTGATTTAGATATGCACCTTGTCTAAATCAATTGGGAAAGAACAGTCTCTGAAAAGTGCTTGTTCATGTGCAAAAGAATAAAGGTGGATCCCTACCTCACACTATAGACAAGAATAACTCAAAAGGGATAAAAATCTAACTATAATAATCAGAATGTAAAAACTACTAGGAGAAAACATAGGGAAGCATCTCCAGGACCTTGCATTAGGCAATGGTTTCTTGGACTTTATACCCAAAGCATGAGCAACAAAAGAAAAAATAAATGGGACTTCCTCAAAATTAAAAACTTTTGTGCATCAAAGGACTTTATCATGAAAGTAAAAAGATAACCTACACAAAGGGAGAAAATATTTGGAAACCACATATCTGAAAAAGATTTACTACCTAGAATATATAAGGAAACCCTACAAGTCAACAACAAAAAGACAACCCAATTAAAAAATGGGCAAAAGGCTTGAACAGACATTTCTCCAAAGAAAATACATGAATTGCCAAGAAGCTTCTGAAAAGATTCTTAATATCATTAGCAATTAGGGAAATGCAAATACCATTCCACAATCATTAGAATGGCTACTATTAAAAAAATGGAAAATTGTAAGTGTTGGAGAGGACGTGGAGAAATAGGAACACATTAATTGTTGGTGGAAATGTAAAATGGTGCAGCTACTGTGGAACACAGTTTGGCAGTTCCTCAAAAATACAGAATTACCATATTACCTGGCAATCCCACTTCTAGTTTCCCAATAGAATTGAAAGGGAGAAAATATTTGGAAACCACATATCTGATAAAGATTTAATACCTAGAATATATGAAGAAATCCTACAAGTCAACAACAAAAAGATAAACAACCCAATTAAAAAGTGGGCAAAAGTACCCAACAGAATTGAAAGCAGGGGCTTGAACAAATATTTGCAAACTGATGTTCACAGCAGCATTATTCACGATGGCTGAAAGCTGGAAGCAACCAAGTGCCTATCAATCCATGAATGGACAAACAAAATGTTTTTTTAATTCACAATGGAATATTATTCAGCCATAAACAGGAACAAGGAATTATGTTCTAATATGTGCAACTACATGGATGAACCTTGAAGACGTCATGTTTAGTGAAATAAGCCAGACAGAAAGGAACAAATATTGCATGCTCTCAGTAAGATAGAACAATTAGAATAAGAAAAGTCATGGAGTCAGAAACTAGAATATAGGTTACTAGTGGTGGGTGTAGGGGCAGGGAAGAGGGAGTTAATGCTTAAATTGTACAGAGTTTCTATTTGGTGTGATGGAAAAGTTTTGGTAATAGATGGTTGTGATGGTAGAACAACATTGTGAATATAATTAAGAGCAGTCAATTATATATTTGAATGTGACTTAAGGGGTATTTTTAGGTTGTATGTATGTTACTAGAATAAAAAAATTTTTTAAAACCCATAGGACTGTACAACACAAACAAGGAACCCTAATGTAAAACATGAACTATAGTAATAGTACAATTATAATAATATTCTTTCTCAATTGTAACAAATGTACTGCACTAATGCAAGGTATTAATAAGGGGGGTGGTGTATATGGGAACCCCATATTTTCTTCAAGATTTTTCTGTAAACTCATAACTTCTCTAACAAATTTTTTTAGAAAAACTGGTGCAATGATTTCACCAGAAATTCACAATTATCTACATACCAAATTGACATAAAAACATGGTCTGGAAATCATTAAGTTCATATTTCTCTTGAAAATTGGGTCATCTTTTTATTATTAGGTTGTAAGAGTTCTTTATTCTGGATCCAAGTCCTTTGTCAGTGTATTATGTACCCCCCCAAAAAAGGCATATTCTTAATCTTATTCTACATTCCTGGGTGTTTGCACCTATTTGTAAATAGGTCCTTTGGAAGATGTTGTAATTAGGGGGTGGCCAACTGATTTAGGGTGGGTCTTAATCTGTATTCCTGGAGACCTTATACAGAGGAGCCAGAAGTTAGAAGTCGGCAGAATCCTGTAGAGCAGACTTAAAGAGAGAGATATTGCCCTGTATTGGGAGGCAAAGATGCAAGTCAAGGATCTCCAAGGACTGCAATAACCAGCACCAGAATACTGCAGGCTTTGGGGAGAAGGCATGGTCTTGCCAATGCCTCAATTTTGGACTACAGTCATTTTTCCGGTTTGCTAATGCTGTCATTATGCAACATACCAGAAATGGATTGGCTTTTATAAAGGGGGCTTATTTGGTTACAAATTTACAGTCTGAAAGACATGAAAATGTCCAAATTAAGGCATCGACACAAGTATGCCTTCACTGAAGGACAGCCAATGTCATCTGGAAAACCTCTGTTAGCTGGGAAGGCACATGACTGGCATCTGCTGATTACAGGTTGTGTTCCAGCTCCTCTCTCAGCTCCTGTGCATTCTTCAAAATGTTGCTCTTGGGGCGTTTGTCCTTTCTTAGCTTCTCCAGAGCAAAGTGTCAGCAAAAGTCTGTTTTCAAAGGCTGTCTCCAAAATGTCTCTCTAAGCTGCAGCAGTACTGAGCAACTTCTGTCTGAGCTCTTACAGGGCTCTGGTAAACTAATCAAGACCCAAGCTGAATGGGTGGGGCCACACCTCCATGGAAATAATCTAATCAAAGGTATTACCCACAGTTGGGTGGGTCACATCTCCATGGAAATAACCTAATCCAAAGATTCCAATCTAATCACCACTAATACATCTGCTCCCACAAGATTGCATTAAAGAGCATGGTATTTGGGGGGACATAATACATCCAAACTGGTACAGACGCCAAAATCATAGAACAATAAATTCCCATTTTTTTTGTGATGTTTGTCATAGCAGCCTGGAAAACTAAGACAGCCAGATTTATGTATTACGAATATTCATTTTCTTATTAGTGTCAGAATTTCTAAGGGCAGAAGTGTTTTGTTTCTGAAAAGTCTGATTTTTCCGTTTTCTGTTTTATGATTATTGCTTTTTCGGTTCTAAGAAAACTCTGCCTATTTTTCCAATGTTTTCTTCCACGAGTTTCATAGTTTTGGTTTTTGCATTTAAGTCTATGAAACATTTCAAGTTAATATTTTAATGTGATGTGAAATAGGAATTGGGGTTCATTGTTTTTCAAATGGATGCCAATTCAGCACCATTTTTTTTTTGAATAGAATGTCTTTCCCCATTAAATTATTTTGTTGCCTCTAACTAAAATCAATTGTACACAAACACATTTTTCTGGGATTTCTATTTTGTTCCATTTATCTATATTTCTATCCAAGTGCCAATAATATACTATCTTAATCATTATAGTTTGTAATAAGTATTGAATTATTGAATTCAGGTAGCATATGATCTTCAACTTTGTTCTTTCTCAAAACTGTTTTCACAGTTCTAGGTTCTTTACATTTGCATATAAATTTTAGAATCAGCTTGTCAATTTATGCCAAAAAAAGTCTGCTGTAGTTTTGACTGGGATATCACTAAGTTTATAGATCAATTTGGGAGAACCAACATCTTAATATTTTCTAATCCATGAACATGGCATATCTCTCCATTTATTTGTCTTCTTTAATTTCTTCCTGCAATGTTTTGTTGGACAAGACTTGCATTCTGGAGTAAAACCCTCTGGGCCATTTTATCCTCATTTTATATTGCTGGGCTCAATTTGCTAGTATTTTGTGAGGGATTTTTGCATCTATATTCATGACTGATAATGGTCTATAATTTTTTTTTTGTCTAATATCCTTGTCAGATTTTTGTTCCAGAGTTATGCTGTTTTTTTTCCCTATAACTATTTTTTTTAATTTAATAAATTTTATTTTGAAATAAATTCAATCTTACAGGAACAGTTGCAAAAACAGTACAAACCCCATACATAGAACTCCATCATACCCCAACCCCCCTCCCCCGATACCCTGATCTACCACCTTTAACATCCTGTCACACCACCTTTTCTTTCTTTCCCTCCCTCTCTGCCTCCCTCCCTCCCTCCCTATCATCCATCATCTATTGCTCTGTCCTCTGAACATATGAGAGCTAGCTGCACATATCTTTGAACTGCAATCTCATTAAGCGCAGCTAAGAAGTTCAAGAAATTCAACATTGATATAAAGCTTACATTCTATATTTCCTTTTTTTTTCCTTGTGTCCCATCTGGAGTTAGCCTAAATCTTCCCATTCCACCCCCTCCCTAGCATTCCATTAATGGGATTAATCACATTTAGAATGTTGAAATGCTATCACCTTCCCACCATCCATTTCTAGAAGTTTCCCTTCACCCCAAACAGAAACCCTACTCTCATTTCTTAACTCCCCATTGTCCCTTCCCACACTTCTCAGGACCCCTACTCTACTTTTCATCTCTATGGTCATATTCTCTGATACTTTCTTTGTGTTTACTTGGGGGCTTAAATTTAACATCTTAAATCTATAACATTCTTGTTTTTCTTTGATACCAACTTAACTTCAATAGGACACATAAACTATGTTCCTATACTCCGTCATTCCCCCACCTTTATGTAGTTCTTGTCAAAAATTACATATTTTACATTTGAGTCCAAAACCACTGATTTATCATTACATTTTATGTATTTTAGATCCTGTAGGAAGTAAACAGTGGAGTTAAGTCAAAAATATAGTAGTATTGGTATTTATGTTTAGCATGTGATCTTTACTGGAAATCTTTATTTCTTCATTTAGTTTCAGTCAATTGTTTAGTGTCCCTTCCTCTCAGCCTGCTCAACTCCCTTTAGCATTTCTTATAGGACTGATTACTGGTGATGAAGTCCCTCAGCTTTTGATTATCCATGAATGTTTTCATCTCCCCCTCATTTTTATCCTCCAGGTGTTTGTGAATTCTCCAAGTCTCTGATGGTTATTGACTTCTATTTGTATTCCATTGTGGGCAGAGAATGTGCTTTGAACAAATTGATTTTTTTTTAATTTTTATTTTATTGAGACTTGTTTTTATGTCCCAGCATACAGTCCATTCTGGAGAAAGATCCATGATCACTAGAGAAGAATGTGTGTCTCGGTGACCTGGGATGTAATATTCTATAAATGTCTGTTAAAATTCTCTATATCTCTCTCTCCTTTCTTTGTTTCTCTGTTGGTAGGGCTCCCTTTAGTATCTGAAGTAGGGCAGTTCTTTTATTAGCAAAATTTCTCTGCATTTGTTTGTGAAAAATTTAAGCTCTCCCTCAAATTTGAAGGAGAGTTTTGCTGGATAAAGTATTCTTGGTTGGAAATTTTTCTCTCTCAGAATTTTAAATATGTCATGCCACTGCCTTCTCGCCTCCATGGTGGCTGCTGAGTAGTCACTACTTAGTCTTATGTTGTTTCCTTTGTACGTGGTGAATTGCTTTTCTCTTGCTGCTTTCAGAACTTGCTCTTTCTCTTCAGTATTTGACAGTCTGATCAGACTATGTCTTGGAGGGGGTTTATTTGGATTTATTCTATTTGGAGTTCACTGGGCATTTATGCTTTGTGTATTTACATTGTGTAGAAGGTTTGGGAAGTTTTCCCCAACAATTTCTTTGAATACTCTTTCTAGACCTTTACCCTTCTCTTCCCATTCTGGGACACCAATGAGTCCTAAATTTGGGCATTTTATTTTATCTATCATATCCCTGAGATCCATTTCGATTTTTTCAATTTTTTCCCCCATTCTTTCATTATTTCATTTTCTGTTCTGTGGTCCTCAAGGAGGCTGAGTTGTTATTCAACTTCCTCTAATCTTGTATTATGAGTATCCAGAGTCTTTTTATTTTGGCCTACAGTTTCTTTAATTTCCATAAGATCTTCTATTTTTTTTATTTACTCTTGCAATATCTTCTTTATGCTCTTCTAGGGTCTTCTTTATGTCTTTTATATCCTGTGCCATGCTCTTCTTTGTGTCTTTTATATCCTGTGCTATGCTCTCATTACCTGTCTGTAGTTCTTTGACTAATTGTGCCAAGTACCGTGTGTCTTCTGATCTTTTGATTTGGGTATTTGGGTCTGGGTTCTCCATATCGTCTGGTTTTATCATATGCTTTAAGATTTTCTGTTGTTTTTGGCCTCTTGGCATTTGCTTAACTTGATAGGGTTCTTTTAGTATATGTAGACTGATTCAAACACTTATCTCTAATTTGTCATATGTACAGCTTGGTGGAATACATTTTAACTAACCAGCAGGTGGCAGCCACGTGCCACCTATTCCCCTCAAGCCAGTTCTCCCCAACTTTGTCTTTCTGGTGAATGGGGTCTGAGTCTCGTGGGAGTCCAATTGGTGCACCAAGTTTGTGTGTGTAGTTGGTGCTGCCCACCCTGAATGTGGGGCATGTGTCTGAGCGGTTAGGGACGGAGGGCGGCTTTAATAATCAAGTCCCCCAGGTGTTCCTGGAGATTTAAAGCTGTTGCAACAGTCTACTCCTTCAGGTCAGTCTCGCTACAGTTTGTCTCTGCCGCTGACCCACAAGTCCTTGCTATTGGCATATGGTCCCTGGGACTTGCGAGTGGGTCCCTCTTCCAAGGCGTGTTCTCCTAGGGCCTCTGCTGAGGGAAGACTGCTATGTCACCAGTGAGCACCATCCCCCAAGGGAAGTTCTGGGCCATGGGGCCATGTAGTGGCATTCCCAGCCTGCTGAAAGGATGGCTGAATGGGGTGTGTTGATTTCCCCCCTTTTCACATAGTTCCACCTTCCCAGCTTTGGGACAATTAGCTGCGGGTGCACGAAAGGCTATTGTCCACGCCAGATACTGTGGCATGTGCGTGTGTTGCTGGAAATACTTCCTGTCACATTCAGTTGTTTGGTGCAGCTCTGGGCTGTGACGCTGGTGTCAGGTAGGGGCGTTCCCTGCCCGCCAGGAAGATGGCTGTAAGGGGATGCCCCCCTTTTCTTGGGAAGTTATGGTGTTAAGTGAAATTTTTCAGCCACTAGAGTTATTGCTTTGTCCTTCAGAGCTATCTTAGCTCTGCTCTTGCCTGGGCCCAAATTGCAAGTCTTCGAGGCCTTCTGTAATGGGCTTCTTAGAGTAATTGATTTAGAAAAAGAGAAAAAGATTAAAAAAAAAAAAAAGAAAGAAAGAAAAAAAGGAAAAGAAATAAGCAAAAGAACAAGAAAAAGAAAAAGAAGGGCCCTCCTTGCAGATCTAATCGGCTATTGAAATGCTAAGAGACAGGAGTTTAGGGCCATTAAGGAACAATCAAGAAAGCAGAGAAACCAGCTTTTCAGACAAGAGTCCTCACCCTCTGGATTTACATATGCTCCTGATTCTGTTTGAGACCTGCCCTTCTCTGTATTATGTTCACCGGAACTCCAAAAAGTCTCCATTTTTATTTTTGGTTTTTTTTTTTTGGTTTTTTTTTTTTGCTGTTTTTGCTAGCCCTATCTCCTCTCCGCTGGGCTGACTGCTCCCAGATTCTCCGGTGTCGGGTTTCAGTGTATCTATGTTTCGAGTTTTGGATCAGCAGTCTGAGTTTTCAATCAGAGCTGCAACTGTAGTTGTCCCTCCTGGTTCCCAGTACCGACGGCCCCTCCTCCCACAGGACTGTGTCTGGCAGAGAGAGGAATGGGTCCCCTGGCCGTGAGAACTTACAGATTTTGCTGATCTCTGTTCCACACATTCGTGAATGTTGTATGAAGTATGCCCAAAGTCAAATTGCTCTGCGGTGTCCAGTCCACGCAGTTCCTGTCTTTCTACTTACTACCCTGGAGGAGTAACTAAAACCCAAACCTCACCATTCCACCATCTTGCCCCCTTTCTCTAATCATTCTTTTTAGCATTATGAAATTTCTCACCTTATCTCTAGTAATACTCTTTTTCCTGAAGTCTACTTTGATATTAATATAGCCATGCCAGTTTCCTTGTGTTTACTATTTACTTTTTCCATCCTTTTGTTGTTAACCTACCTATGACTTTATATTTAAAGGGGATCAGTGGTGGAAAACATATAGTTGGATCTTGCTTTAAGCGGAGTGTTACATATAATGTAATTATTGATACCTTTGTATCTAAATCTATCATCCTGCTTTTTGCTTTACATTTGTGCCTTCTGTTTTTTGTTCCTCTATTGTCATCCCCCCCCCTTCTTTGGGTTAGCTATTTTTTAGTATTCCATTTTATTTCCTCTATTAACTTTTAAGCTATAATAATTATTACCTTTTATTATTTTAGTGGTTGTTCTAGGGAAAACAATATGAATGCTTCACTTATCAAAGTTCATTAAAAATAAATAGTATAACATTACCTCATAACTTACATGTCCCACTTCCCACTTTACACAGGGAACTTGCTTTTAATGTTTAATATATACACTGATTATATTAATCCTTCCATTTTTACATAATGATTATCACACCTGTGCTATATGTGAAACAATCAATGACATTCAAGTGTTAAGTGCAAAGTTGCTGACATGACAGCCAAAGATGAATCCAGGTGGAAGAGATTTGAACTGATATCATGACAAAGGAAGAGGAGCAAATTTTGGAAAGGAAAATACGTACTTTCATACATAAGGCACTGAGACCTGGGGAACAGTGTATCTGAAAGTTAAAGGAATAAAAGTAGGTTAGAAGTAACAGTTGTGAGCCACTTGCTTGCCCAGATCAGGGGTTGCAAACTTTTTCGGCAAAGGTCTAGATAGTGTATTTTAGGCTTTGTGGGTCATATGGTTTCTGAGTCAACTGCTCATTTCTGCTCTTATAGTTTGAAAGCTGCCATGGACAATATGTAAATGCATGGGTGTGACTGTGTTCCAATAAAATGTTATATACGCACACTGAAATTTGAATTTCATATAATTTTCATGCCATGAAATAGTCTTGCTTTTTATCCCAATCATATAAAAATATAAAAACTGTTCTTAGGTTATGGGCTATATAAAAAGCAGGCAGCAGGCTGGACAGGCCATAGTTCAGTGAACCTGTCGACCAGAATTTCTCAACCTTGGCACTATTCACATTTGGGACCAGATCATTTTTTGTTGTGTCCTGAGCATTGTAGGATGTTCAGCAGCATGGCTGGCCTCTACTCACTAGATGACTACAGCACCTACCTTAGTTGTGACAACCAAAGATGTCACCACAAACTGCCAAACTTCTCCTAGGGGGCAAAACCACTCCTCTTTGCTAATCACTGGTCTAGATTACAGAACATAGAGCATTACTTGACAAATAGATTCAACTTACCTATGTAGTCTATTATTGCTTCATATCTATATGATACTTTTTAGGATACTATTTTCACATACTTTATCTTAGTTAATCCTCATGACAGCCTTGTGATAGTTCTTAAATAGGATCCTGGCCCAGAATGATAGACATTGTTGGGACAACTAGCAAAATTTGAATGGAGTCTGTGGGATGGATGGTGGTATTGTAGCAATGTTAATTCCTGATTGGAGGGTTTTATGTCCTTACGTAGGAGAGTGTCCTTGTCTTAGAAAGTACATAGTGGAGCATTCCTTGTTTTCAAAACATTCAGGAAAAGATTAATGACAATGATAAATATTTAGAGAGAGGTAGAGATAGAGAAAATGTTAGTAATTGGAGACTCTGGATGTTTTAGTTTCTTATGCTGCTTAAAGCAGATACCATGTAATAGATTAGCCTAAACATGGGACTTTATTAGCTTACAGTTTGAGGCCAGGAAAATGTCCAAATCAAGGCATCATCAAGGTGTTGCTTTCTTCCTGAAGACCAGCTGCTGGTGATCCTTGGCTCCTCTGTCACATGGCAAGGCACATGGCCACATCTGCTGGTTTCTCCCTTCTCTTCCAGGTTTTATCGATTTTAGTTTCCTGCTCCTGTGGCTTTCTCTCTGTATACATATATTCATTCAGCTTATAAAGGACTCAGTAATAGGATTAAGTCCTATCCTGATTGAGGGGAGACACACCTTAACTGAAGTAGCCTCACCAAAAGGTCCCATTTACAGTGGGTTCACACCCACAGGAATGAATTAACTTTGACAACATGTCTTTTCTGGGGTACATACAGACCCAATCCACCACACTAGGTGAAGTGCATTTGATAGTTCTTTATTCTATTCTGGCAACTTTTCTCTAAGTATAATATTATTTCAAAATAAATCATTTTTAAAAAAACTACCTATCCAATCCTGCAAGAATTATGTCTTCATTACATTGTGATTGATAAATGCATATCAATGTGAAGGGTACCAAATTATGTCTTCAGGTTTACTTAGTTCAGGTTTGCTCTACATTCCATTTGTTTAAATATATTGAAAAATCAAATGGAACATTGTTTATATTTTTTCTTCATCATCTTTTTAAGAAACCAAGCTATTTAGACCATAAGGGCATAGGTAAGGACATTTGGAGCCAAAATAGTGTTATTTGGGAAAATTCCTTAGGGGAAAACAAACAGCCTCTTTAGTTCTTATGGCTTTGCAAACTCAAAATATAAAAAGTGAAGTAAATGTCAAAGTTCTATTTTCCTCACTAAATTTCCAACAATCTCTGCTACTGGAAACTGACAACAAGACTGACCTAGACTACGGTCTTTTTCAGTTGAGCTATCTAATTCTATCAAATAAAGAGAGAAAATAAAAATAATTTAACATAGCACCCATACCTATTGCTAAAGTGACAGATTATGTTAAACTTAAGCAATAATTCATATAAGTAAGGCATTTCATTGTCTGCAATATTATTATTTTTAACTAGTATTTAACTATAATCCCTCTTTGCTCTGAGCACCACAAAAAGGAGTTTATTGTTGTTGTTGTTTTTAAACAGTGCACAGGAGAAAGGATTGGATATAAGCATAATTTATCACTTATTTGAATTCAAAAGACATGACTCAGAAATCTGAAGCTATCAGAAAATGAACTAAGTGTTAAATAATCAGGTACAATTTTGTAATCTACTATTGATGGATGTTAGCCAATTAATAGCTATGGAAAGCATGTGTTTATCCACAGAGATAACAGACAGGCATGACTGAGTGTTGTTTCAACACAATGGTTTACAAATGGATTTTTAGTTCTGTGAGAGATGAACAGTGAAGAACAGCATCGATGACTACATAAAAAAATTTAGTCACAAAAATTAAATACACTCATCCAACTAGAAATAAATTCCCATATTCTGGAATCAATATTCTTTTTGCTCTTCTTGCTAAGAAAAGCCATAGTCTGCAAGATCTAGAATAGTTACCATGACAAGAAAATTACAATGATTTTACTGTACCTTATTTAGCATTGATTTGCTGCCACCTGCTGGGAGGCAGAAATGAGTTTCTAGCATCCTTAAAGGGTGAGAGGGATGACCTTAGAAGTTGTGAAGTGTTGCTTATCCCATAAAATGAAACATAATACAGGTTCCTTTGGACCTGAAAAAAAAGAAATCATTTTAGACTAAATGAACTGCATACAAATAATCTGATTTGTACATAAAAATGGGAGAGCAATCTTTTCCATCTAAGAGAAGTTAGATGACAATTTGTATTTCCTGTTAAATGATTTACAGTAAGCTTTCTTATTCCTCATACTGATTGTGTAGTTGGGTAAAGGTAATTGGCCATTTGTCTTGGGCTAACAGAAAAACTTATGTGGTAAAGAACCACTACTGAATGAAGATTATTAAGAAATAATACTAAATCTTATAATAATGATTGTGGTAGATAGAATAATGGACCCTAAAAATTGCCCATGCTCTAAATCCACTGCAAAGAGGGGAGAGTTGTAAACCCAGGAGGCAGAGCTAAGACACACCTCTCTATTCCTAGGCTTTGAAACTTAATGGAGATCACCCGGCTAGAATTTCAAATTGTTTGGTACTGCTGATTCTGCTTTCCTTCTGTTTTCTCCCTTTTTGAATAGGAATGGCTGTAATTTGCTATTCTACACCTGCCCCACCATTGTACTTTGGAAACGGATAACTGATTTTCATTTCATAGGTCCACAGATGGATTATACCCAAAGCCTTATCCATACCTAATTTAGATGATTTAGATGATGACATTTGAGACCCTTGAGGTTTACATGACATGCTGTAATGAGTTGAGAATTTGGGGGCCTTTGGGAAGGGGTGAACGGACTTTGCATGAGGACAGATGTGAATGTTTGGGGGCCAGTGGACAGATGGTGGTAGACAGAATAATGGTCCCCCAAAGATGTCGACACTCTAGTCACCAGAACCTGTGAACGTGTTATTTAACTTGACAAAAGGGACTTTGCAGATGTGATTACGGTTAAGGGAATGGAGAGATTATTCTGTATTAGCTAGGTTGTCCAGCTTAATCACATGAATCTTTAACAGCTGAGAACCTCTGGCCAGATGCTACTAGCTTTGAAGATGGAGGAAGGGGGCCACAGACTAGAAATGAGAGTGGCCTCTAGATGATGGAATAGGCAAAGAAACAGATTCTCCTTAGAGCCTCCAGAAGGAAATGCAGCCTGCCAACACCTTGGATTTTTAGCTCAGACTCGTGTGAGACTTCAGACTCACAGAACTGTAAAATAATTATTTGTATTTATGACATTTCTAGTCCTCATAATTTGATCTCTGCAACTGCCTATTAATGTTGTCTTTTATTTGAACATAATGCAACAAAACAATCATGAGATTGTTTCCCCTAAAAATCCTAAAATAATACACAAGTCAGGTTTACCACTTATAATCTCTTAGGTTTTTAAAAAATTAGTTACCATTCTGCCCCGCAGTGAGGTAGCAAACATTAAATATTGTTCATTTTCATTTCTGTTTCAGGGTAGAGCCGTTCCCCAGGTCCCCCCCACCCCCGGGAATTCCTGCAGCCCTGATAGCGGGGTGATCTTGCTCTTGGTGGCAACTAAAAATATTAATCAGTATGAATGGGTGACCTTTAGAGAAAAAAACTGTCCTTCAGCCACTTAAAAAAGACACCTCAAAATAACAACAAAAACAAACAAAATAAACAAAAGAAGCTCTATTTCGGCTGAACGTTGAGTATTTACTTCAAGTTATAAATTAGCTTTGAGGAGTTTGAGTCGCCTTAATTTCACCAGCTTGTTAGACGTTTCTCTTCTCGCCCACTACTCCACACTTTACGCTTCCAGGAAGCGGAAAATGTGGGCTTGGGCATCCAGGCCGCAGCAGGCTCCTGAGGGCAGAGAAGGAGTTGGGGTACATCTCACCCGCCTCGCGAAGAACAAATGTAACCCTTCAATCTGGAGGCGAAAGACCTGGAAAGAAGCAAAAACTACCCTCAAAGGCTGCGAACCACCCTTCCCCCCTTCACTCCCGCGAGAACTTCCCAGCACCCCACCAGCCTCTTACTCCCGCAGCTAGCGGGAGTTTTTCGCGCTCACGCCCCCTGGCGCTGCGCGCTAGATTTCGCGGCCACGTCCGCAGGAACTCTAGCCACGCCCCGCGCCGCATCCCTTGCTGCACGCTCCCGGCAGTCAGGCTGCGCCTGCGCGTAGCCGCGGGGGCGAGTCGGGTCCTGCGGAAGGGGCGGGGCGGAGCTGCATTTCCGCGGTGTCAGGCCGGTGAGTGTGGGGAGGAATATTTGCACTTCGTCTGGTAGTCGGTTCGCGTTTCTTCCTCAGTTCGCTGTCGTGGCAGCCCGGGCTTGGAGGGACGCCTACTTGAGGATTGGGGGCGGAGTGGGGAAGGACGAAGAGGATGATATTGAATTGGATCGTTTTAGGAGTGTGGAGTATGTGGGAACAGGCAGATGTCGGCAAATGGATTCAAAGGAAAGGTTCTTGTTTCTCCTCCCTCCCTCCTTTCCTTCCTTCCTTCCTTCCCTCCTTCCCTCTTTCCCTCTTTCCCTCCTTTCTCCCTCCCTCCTTCCCTCTTTTTTTTTTTTTTTTTTTTTTTTTAATGCCCTGTGAGCAGTATTTTTAAATTTCCGTCATTCGAGGCAGGTTTTTGAACTGACCTTTGTGCCACAGTGAGATAGCCTTGGTAAGGCGGCTTGTCCCTTGCTGTCATCCCAAACCTGGCGAAAGACCGGGTCGGGGAAAAGGCAGTATTAGTCCCTCTACCAGAGTGAAGTTAGAATTCGTCTTTTATGGAACAAAATCCAGGTTATAAAAGTGATTCATACTGAAAACCACAACAGTACTTTCAGGTTCTGTGAGATGTGCTCGCCCTGGGCTAGGTCTCTTCCAACAAAGGTTTTTCTGCCTTCAAATAAGTACTTTGTTATTATAAAATGAAAACCTAAGTCAAAATGATATGATAAAATTTTCTTCTCATTTTACCACCTTTCTTATGCGTTCTGCCCAAATACATATGGTTTTGGAAAACAAAAAGACTAATAATGTAGCTTATAATTCAGTACTGAATAATTTAGTACTAAACCAAAAGTTTCCCAAGGCCTGTGTGGAGTCTTAATTTTTATTTGTGGATTGTCTACAATGTCCAGAATATTCTTCTACATTGTAAACACGATACAGGTTTGTATTCAACCTATGAATTTTAAAAAAAATATATCAAAGACACAAACAGTGCTTTTAGGGGGTGCATTAGCAGAGACAAAATATTGAAAAGTTACCTAAACACAAGAAAGGTAAATCACGTTTTGACATATTTGAAGACGTCAAAAGGAAACCTATGTTAGGGATGGAAAGAGCTGGTGAATGCCTGGGACATTTGCTTCTTTGTCTCAGCTGTTTTGCCATGTGGGAAGGTTGGTCCATTGTCTTCAAATCTTCTGATTTTTCTCAAAGACAGGTTAAAAATCTAGATTTTCGTGTGATTTTTCTTGATTTTTAAATGTTATTGGCAACCAATTCAATTAACATACACACACAGCCCTCTGTGGGCTGGTTACAACCAGGTTGTGGCCTCTGCAGATTACACTAAAGCGAGTGTTAGAACATAATGGAATTTATAGAGGCGAGAAAAATTCTGGAGACTGGAATAGTCAGGAAAGGATGTAAGTAAAAAGTGGGATTTGAGCTGGCTTTTGTAGGTTGGGTAGGATTGGAGAAGTGTCAGAGAAGAAGAATATAAAAGGTAAGTAAAATCTCAGAGTTCAGAAAATAAGATTTGTAAAGTAAGGTTTGGAAGATGATGAGTAACTCTCCTTTGTAGATGTCTGGGAAAGTGAGTGCAGTAAATGGAAGAAAGTTGAATTTTGGGAAACCCTAAAATGCCAGACAAAGGAGATTGGACTTTATCCTAAGGTAGTGATTCTCAAACTTGAGCTTACATCAGAATCACCTGGAAGGCTTTTAAAAACAAATTGCCTGGTCCCACCTCTAGACTTTGTGATTCAGGAGGTCTGAGGTAGAGCTTGAAAACTTGCCTTTTTGATCAGTTCCCAGGTGATGCTGATGCTGCTGGTCTGGAGACCACACTTTGAGAATCACAGTCATAGGGCATGTGGAACTATTGGAGGAGGAGGGTGAGGAGATCACATTCATGTTTCAAGATAAGTCTTGCCTGTGAAGTCCAAGAGGGAGGGATGGGAAGGGAGAGAGAGAGAAAAGAAAAGAAGGTCCCTTGTAGTTAATGAGCACATGCACAATGCCATGCCCTCTCCCACGTGCTATCTCATTTCACACCTACTATAACTCTGATGTATAGGTCTTAATATTTTCATTTTGGAGGTGAAGAAGCTGAGTATGAGACTGTCTAGGTCCTGTAGTTGGTCTCACAGCTCTTAGAGCTATGTCTCCCTAAGATTAGTGCAGATTTGAACTAAGATGGTGGCAGTGGGAATGAATCAAAAAGTCTAAATGGGATTTAGAAAAAGAAGATTCCCAAGCAGATTGACACCTAAAAGTAGAAATTGGGAACTCTGAATCTTATTGGAAAAAATGTGAAGTAAAGACCTTTGGAGAATCTGCAAAAATTCAGTATGTGTTCTGTATTGTTCTTATATAACGATGACCTATTTAAAAGTTGCTTGTTTAAAATGTCATTCCCCTCTACAAAAACTTCCTGAGATTGTTAAGAAAACAGAGAAAGTAAAGCCTTCTGTGAAGATAGTGGGAGATGGATTAATGGTATCTAAAGATACATTAATGGTATCTGATGGCTTATCTCTGAATCAAAAGTGATTAGCATTTAGAGGTGGAAACACGTGGTATAACATTGCATTGCCTTTATGAATTGTGTTGCTCTGCAGACGCTGACCTAATGTATTGATTTTGGAAATCCTGCATGCTTTTTCTCGCCAGAGTGGATATTGAAATTGAGAATATTCATGGGATCAATTTCAAGACAAATACCTAAGGCAGACTGGCTGCTGCAGAGCAAACTTTTAATGAGGCAAAACATCCATATATTGAAATTAGACATTAAAAAAGAAAGTCCTTTAAATATATATTTACTCTAAAATCTAAAAAAATGTATGTATGGTGGTATGGAGCCATGTTTACCCCAGAAAAGCATATTCTTAAACTTAATTCATTCCTGTAGGTGTGAACTTTTGTAATTAAGATCTTTAACTGAGGTTACCTCAGTTAGGATGTGGTGTGGCTGAATCAGGATGGGTATTAATTCTGTTACTTGAAGGCCTTATAAGGAAGGTCACAGAAAGAAAGCCAGAGGGAGCAGCCAGAAGCAGAAAGTCAATAAAGTCGGATTAGAAAGGAGAAGCCAGGAGAAGCTGCCATGTACATTGCCATGTGACAGAAAAGCCAAGGACCAAGGTCACAGACAGCCACCCCCAGAACGCCACAGTCTTCTGGGAGAAAGCATTACCTTGATGGTGTCTCTCTTTTTTTTTTTTTTTTTTAATCTTCATTTTATTGAGATATATTCACATACCACGCAGTCATACAAAACAAATCGTACTTTCGATTGTTTACAGTACCCTTACATAGTTGTACATTCATCACCTAAATCAATCCCTGACACCTTCATTAGCACACACACAAAAATAACAAGAATAATAATTAGAGTGAAAAAGAGCAATTGAAGTAAAAAAGAACACTGGGTACCTTTGTCTGTCTGTTTCCTTCCCCTATTTTTCTACTCATCCATCCATAAACTAGACAAAGTGGAGTGTGGTCCTTATGGCTTTCCCAATCCCATTGTCACCCCTCATAAGCTACATTTTTATACAACTGTCTTCGAGATTCATGGGTTCTGGGTTGTAGTTTGATAGTTTCAGGTATCCACCACCAGCTACCCCAATTCTTTAGAACCTAAAAAGGGTTGTCTAAAGTATGCGTAAGAGTGCCCACCAGAGTGACCTCTCGGCTCCTTTGGAATCTCTCTGCCACTGAAGCTTATTTCATTTCCTTTCACATCCCCCTTTTGGTCAAGAAGATGTTCTCCGTCCCACGATGCCGGGTCTACATTCCTCCCCGGGAGTCATATTCCACGTTGCCAGGGAGATTCACTCCCCTGGGTGTCTGATCCCACGTAGGGGGGAGGGCAGTGATTTCACCTTTCAAGTTGGCTTAGCCAGAGAGAGAGGGCCACATCTGAGCAACAAAGAGGCATTCGGGAGGAGGCTCTTAGGCACAACCATAGGGAGGCCTAGCCTCTCCTTTGCAGCAACCGTCTTCCCAAGGGTAAAACCTATGGTAGAGGGCTCAACCCATCAAACCACCAGTCCCCTATGTCTGTGGTCATCTTAGCAACCATCGAGGTGGGGTAGGCGAATACCCCTGCATTCTCCACAGGCTCCTCAAGGGAGCACTACATATTTTTTTTTTCCTTGTTTTTCTTTTTTATTTTTTTAACTTTCCCTTCTTTTTTAAATCAAGTGTATGAAAAAAAGTTAAAAAGAAAACAAACATACAATAAAAGAACATTTCAAAGAGACCATAACAAGGGAGTAAGAAAAAGACAACTAACCTAAGATAACTGCTTAACTTCCAACATGTTCCTACTTTACCCCAAGAAAGTTACCTAATATAGCAACATTTCTGTGAACTTGTTCCTACTATATCCATCAGAAATTAACAGACCATAGTCATTCCTGGGCATCCCCAGAACGTTAAATAGCTTATCTGTTCTTGGATTATTGTTCCCCCTTCCTTAATTGCTCTCTATTGCTAGTTCCCCTACATTCTACATTATAAACCATTTGTTTTACATTTTTCAAAGTTCACATTAGTGGTAGCATATAATATTTCTCTTTTTCTGCCTGGCTTATTTCGCTCAGCATTATGTCTTCAAGGTTCATCCATGTTGTCATATGTTTCACGAGATCGTTCCTTCTTACTGTCGCGTACTATTCCATCGTGTGTATATACCACATTTTATTTATCCACTCATCTGTTGAAGGACATTTGGGTTGTTTCCATCTCTTGGCAATTGTGAATAATGCTGCTATAAACATTGGCGTGCAGATATCTGTTCTTGTCACTGCTTTCCGATCTTCCGGGTATATACCGAGAAGTGCAATCGCTGGATCGAATGGTAACTCTATATATCTAGTTTTCTAAGGAATTGTCTATATGACTTCCAGAGTGGCTGAACCATTATACAGTCCCACCAACAATGAATAAGAGTTCCAATTTCTCCACATCCCCTCCAGCATTTGTAGTTTCCTGTTTGTTTAATTGCAGCCATTCTAACCGGTGTTAGATGGTATCTCATTGTGATCTTAATTTGCATCTCTCTAATAGCTAGTGAAGCTGAACATTTTTTCATGTGTTTCTTGGCCATTTGTATTTCCTCTTCAGAGAACTGTCTTTTCATATCTTTTGCCCATTTTATAATTGGGCTGTCTGTACTATCGTCATTGAGTTGTAGGATTTCTTTATATATGCAAGATATCAGTCTTTTGTCAGATACATGGTTTCCAAAAATTTTTTCCCATTGAGTTGGCTGCCTCTTTACCTTTTTGAGAAATTCCTTTGAGGTGCAGAAACTTCTAAGCATGAGGACTTCCCATTTATCTATTTTTTCTTTTGTTGCTTGTGCTTTGGGTGTAAAGTCTAGGAAGTGGCCGCCTAATACAAGGTCTTGAAGATGTTTTCCTACATTATCTTCTAGGAGTTTTATGGTACTTTCTTTTATATTGAGATCTTTCGTCCATTTTTGAGTTAATTTTTGTGTAGGGTGTGAGGTAGGGGTCCTCTTTCATTCTTTTGGATATGGATATCCAACTCTCCCAGCCGCATTTGTTGAAAAGACCATTATGACTCAGTTCAGTGACTTTGGGGGCCTTATCAAAGATCAGTCGGCCATAGATCTGAGGGTCTATCTCTGAATTCTCAATTCGATTCCATTGATCTATATGTCTATCTTTGTGCCAGTACCATGCTGTTTTGGCAACTGTGGCTTTATAATAAGCTTCAAAGTCAGGGAGTGTAAGTCCTCCCACTTCGTTTTTCTTTTTTAGAGTGTCTTTAGCAATTCGAGGCATCTTCCCTTTCCAAATAAATTTGATAACTAGCTTTTCCAAGTCTGCAAAGTAGGTTGTTGGAATTTTGATTGGGATTGCATTGAATCTGTAGATGAGTTTGGGTAGAATTGACATCTTAATGACATTTAGTCTTCCTATCCATGAACATGGAATATTTTTCCATCTTTTAAGGTCCCCTTATGTTTCTTTTAGTAGAGTTATGTAGTTTTCTTTGTATAGGTCTTTTACATCTTTGGTTAAGTTTATTCCTAGGTACTTGATTTTTTTAGTTGCTATTGAAAATGGTATCTTTTTCTTGAGTGTCTCTTCAGTTTGTTCATTCCTAGCATATAGAAACATTACTGACTTATGTGCATTAATCTTGTATCCCGCTACTTTGCTAAATTTGTTTATTAGCTCTAGTAGCTGTATCGTCGATTTCTCAGGGTTTTCTAGATATAAGATCATATCATCTGCAAACAATGACAGTTTTACTTCTTCTTTTCCAATTTGGATGCCTTTTATTTCTTTGTCTTGCCGGATTGCCCTGGCTAGCACTTCCAGCACAATGTTGAATAACAGTGGTGACAGCGGGCATCCTTGTCTTGTTCCTGATCTTAGGGGGAAGGCTTTCAGTCTCTCACCATTGAGTACTATGCTGGCTGTGGGTTTTTCATATATGCTCTTTATCATGTTCAGGAAGTTTCCTTCAATTCCTACCTTTTAAAGTGTTTTTATCAAAAAGGGATGTTGGATTTTGTCAAATGCTTTTTCAGCATCTATTGAGATGATCAATTGGTTTTTCCCTTTTGACTTGTTAATGTGTTGTAATACATTGATTGATTTTCTTATGTTGAACCATCCTTGCTTGCCTGGAATAAACCCCACTTGGTCATGGTGTATGATTTTTTTAATGTGTCTTTGGATTCGATTTGCAAGTATTTTGTTGAGGATTTTTGCATCTATATTCATTAGGGAGATTGGCCGGTAGTTTTCCTTTTTTGTAGCATCTTTGCCTGGTTTTGGTATTAGATTGATGTTAGCTTCATAAAATGAGTTAGGTAGTGTTCCATTTTGTTCAATGTTTTGAAAGAGTTTGAGTAAGATTGGTGTCGGTTCTTTCTGGAAAGTTTGGTAGAATTCCCCTGTGAAGCCATCTGGCCCTGGGCATTTATTTGTGGGAAGATTTTTGATGACTGATTGGATCTCTTTGCTTGTGATGGGTTGGTTGAGGTCTTCTGTTTCCTCTCTGGTCAGTCTAGGTTGTTCATATGTTTCCAGGAAATTGTCCATTTCCTCTACATTATCCAGTTTGTTGCCATACAGTTGTTCATAATATCCTCTTATAATTTTTTTAATTTCTTCAGGATCTGCAGTTATGTCACCTTTTTCATTCATTATTTTGTTTATATGGGTCTTCTCTCTTTTTGATTTTGTCAGTCTAGCTAGGGGCTTGTCAATCTTGTTCATCTTCTCAAAGAACCAACTTTTGGTGATATTTATCCTCTCTATTGTTTTTTTGTTCTCTATGTCATTTATTTCTGCTTTAATCCTTGTTATTTCTTTTCTTGTACTTGGTTTAGGATTGGTTTGCTGTTCATTTTCTAGCTTCTTCAGTTGATCCATTAGTTCTTTGATTTTGGCTCTTTCTTCCTTTTTGATATATGCGTTTAGTGCTATAAATTTCCCCCTTAGCACTGCTTTTGCTGCATCCCATAGGTTTTGGTATGTTGTGTTCTCATTTTCATTCATCTCTATTTATTTAGCAATTTCTCTTGCTATTTCTTCTTTAACCCACTGATTGTTTAGGAGTGTGTTGTTTAACCTCCAGGTATTTGTGAATTTTCTAAGTCTCTGATGGTTATTGGCTTCTAATTGTATTCCATTGTGGTCAGAGAATGTGCTTTGAATAATTTCAATCTTTTTAAATTTATTGAGGCTTGTTTTATGTCCCAGCATATGATCTATTCTGGAGAAAGTTCCATGAGCACTGGAAAAGTATGTGTATCTTGGTGATTTGGGATGTAATGTCCTGTATATCTCTGTTAAATCTAATTCATTTATCAGATTGTTTAGGTTTTCAATTTCCTTATTGGTCTTCTGTCTGGTTGATCTATCTATAGGAGAGAGTGATGTGTTGAAGTCTCCCACAATTATTGTGGAAACATCAATTGCTTCCTTTAGTTTTGCCAGTGTTTCTCTCATGTATTTTGTGGCACCTTGATTGGGTGCATAGACATTTACGATTGTTATTTCTTCTCGCTGAATTGCCCCTTTTATTAGTATGTAGTGGCCTTCTTTGTCTCTCAAAACATCCCTGCATTTGAAGTCTATTTTATCTGAGATTAATATTGCTACACCTGCTTTCTTTTGGCTGTGGCTTGCATGAAATATTTTTTTCCATCCTTTCACTTTCAGTTTTTTTGTGTCCCTGTGTCTAAGATGAGTCTCTTGTATGCAACATATTGATGGTTCATTTTTTTTGATCCATTCTGCGAATCTATATCTTTTAATTGGGGAGTTTAATCCATTTACATTCAACGTTATAACCGTGAAGGCATTTCTTGAATCAGCCATCTTATCCTTTGGTTTATGTTTGTCATATTTTTCCCCTCTGTGTATTAATATCCTTTATTGTGCCCATACTGAATCTCTTTAGTACTGAACCTTTCTCCAATTCTCTCTGTCCTTTCTTTGTTTCTCTGTCTGTAGGGCTCCCTTTAGTATCTCCAGTAGGGCAGGTCTCTTGTTAGCAAATTCTCTCAGCATTTGTTTGTCTGTGAAGAATTTAAGCTCTCCCTCAAATTTGAAGGAGAGCTTTGCTGGATAAAGTATTCTTGGCCGGAAATTTTTCTCACTCAGAATTTTAAATATATCGTGCCACTGCCTTCTCGCCTCCATGGTGGCTGCTGAGTAGTCACTACTTAGTCTTATGCTGTTTCCTTTGTATGTGGTGAGTTGCTTTTCTCTTGCTGCTTTCAGAACTTGCTCCTTCTCTTCTGTGTTTGACAGTGTGATCAGAATATGTCTCGGAGTGGGTTTATTTGGATTTATTCTATTTGAAGTTCGCTGAGCATTTATGATTTGTGTATTTATGTTGTTTAGAAGATTTGGGAAGTTTTCCCCAACAATTTCTTTGAATACTCTTCCTAGACCTTTACCCTTTTCTTCCCCTTCTGGGACACCAATGACTGTTATATTCGGACGTTTGATATTATCTATCATATCCCTGAGGTCCATTTCAATTTTTCAATTTTTTTCCCCATTCTTTCTTTTATGCTTTCATTTTCCATTCTGTCATCTTCCAGGTCACTGATTCGTTGTTCAGCTTCCTCTAGTCTTGTACTATGAGTATCCAGAATCTTTTTAATTTGGTCAACAGTTTCTTTAATTTCCATAAGATCATCCATTTTTTTTATTTAGTCTTGCAATGTCTTCTTTATGCTCTTCTAAGGTCTTCTTGATTTCCTTTGTCTCCCGTACTATGGTCTCATTGTTCATCTTTAGTTCTTTGAGTAGCTGCTCTAGGTGCTGTGTCTCTTCTGGTCTTTTGATTTGGGTGCTTGGGCTTGGGTTATCCATATCGTCTGGTTTTTTCATATGCTTTATAATGTTCTGTTGTTTTGGCCTCGTGGCATTTGCTTTACTTGATAGGGTTCTTTTATGATTTGTAGACCAATTGAAGTCCTTATCTCTAATTTATCAGATCTACAGCTTCGTGGAGTACACTTTCTCTAACTAACCAGCAGGTGGCATCTACGAGCCACCTGTTCTCCACAAGCCAGTTCTCCCCTGCTTAGCCGTTTTGGTGAGTGGGGGAGTGAGTCTTGTGGGGTCCAATTGGTGTACCAATCTTGCGTGTGTAGTTGATGTTGCCTGCCCTGTATATGGGGCGTGTTTCTGGGCAGTCAGGGAGGGAGGTGGCCCTAACAATCAAATCTCCCTGGTGATCCTAGAGTTTTAAAGCTGCTGCAATAGTCTAATCCTTCAGTTCAGTCCTGCCACAGTTTGTCTCTGCCACTGACCCACAAGTCCTTGGTATTGGCATATGGCTCCTGAGACTTGGAAGTGGGCCCCTCTTCCAGGCTGTGCACCCCGGGTCCTCTGTTGAGGGATGACTGTGTTATGTCACAGATGAGTGCCGTCCCCCCAGGGCAGTTCTGGGCTGCTGGGCTGTGTAGGGAGGCTCCCAGTCTGCTGAAATGATGGCTGAATGGGGCTTTGTTAATTCACACTGCTCCACCTTCCCAACTCTGGGACAATCAGCTGAGGTTGCAGGGAAGGCTAATGTCCACGCCCAGTTTTGTGGAGTGTGCCTGTTATTTGAAGCACTTCCATCACACTGGGTTGTCTGGGGCAGCTCTGGGCTATGGGGCTGGCGATGGGCAGGTGCGGTCGCAGCTAGAGGCGGGCACCCACGGAACCCTCTGCACTCAGGGTTGCTTGAGGGGTACCGGCGGCAGCTCTTCCCGGAGGCGAAGGTGTGGCGGGGGACTTGGCCGAGTCCCCGGCGGAGGCGTGCAAGGTGTGGAGGGCGGCGAGAGAGGGACACGAGACACTCTCCTCTTGAGGGTGTAGAACAAAAGACCTTTATTCTGGGGCGAGCACAAGTTATATAGGCTGGCATAGAGGGCGGGGTCGGTGTTAGGGGTGTGGGGTTCTTACATGACAATGCTGAGGGGATAAGGCTAGGATTGGTTCTGAGAGGGCGCGGAGGTTGATTGAAAAGAAAAGGGGCGGGAGTAGCTCTGGCAACGGTATATGCGCACTGGCGATGGCGGGAGTTGCTTTGGTAACGGGGATTGCGCGGGCAAGAAGTGGGGGGTGCGGTTGTTTCCGGCAAGCCTCCCCTAGCGGCTGCTTTTTGGTGAGGGAAATGGGGCCTGCGGCCGGCTCCACTTTCTCGGGCCCGGGGGGCTGTGGAGGGCAATACTGCCCATGCCCACTACCCTCCCCAGGGGCTGGCCATTTCCCCTGGCCCCGGCCCGCCAAGCTGGAACTCAGCACCAGCAACCCGCAATTCCCCCTTCTTTTCTAATTAGATGAAGAGGCTTACAGGAAAGAACCGCCAAGGGAATGGGGGAGAGGGGAAGCAGGGGAGGGAAAAGGATTGACGTTTGCTTAGAGAGGCTGGAGCGCGACGTTGGTGTGGCGTCCGGGTGCTTGAGAGGGGCCTCTCTGCTTGCGGGATGGACGAGGGCGGTTACGCTGCAGAGGGTTAGCTTCTTTAGTAGAGGCAAGTCGTTGATACTGGACTTGCACAAATGATGAGAGGACAGCATTAGTATTGGCCTGGCTTTCAGCAAGTCGGCGAAGTCTGCGGATAACCCAGGGCCCTAGGGTGAGAGCTAGAATAATTATTAGTAAGGGGCCGATGAGAGGGAGGAGGTATGGGAGGAGGGGGGTAAAGATGTGGGACCAATAATTGGTGGCTTCACGGTTTCTTTTGCGTTGTTCTAGTCCCTCCCGGACCTTTTTTAGGCTGTTTTCGGCGAGACCTGTGGAATTGGCATATACACAGCATTCTTCTTCTAGGGCAGCGCAAAGGCCTCTTTCTTTGAGGAGAAGAAGGTCGAGACCTCGGCGGTTTTGGAGCACGACCTCAGAGAGGGAGTTAACAGAATTTTTAAGATGGGAAATAGCGTTTTGTAGGTGATTAATGTTCTCGTCCACGGCTGCCCGGAGGTGAGTTAGGGCGGAGCTTTGTTGGGCTAGCGCAGCAATTCCAGTGCCAGTGCCTGCAAGACCTAGAAGGGTGGCGACCGTGAGGGCGGTGATGGGCTCTCGCTTTTGCAGAGGGGTAGGAGCTGCAGTTTTTTCTAGGCGGAGGAAGAAGTCTTCCTCGCTGTGGTATAGGACCCTAGGGATAAGGACAATTAGGAGGCAAGTTTCATTAGTTGAGTTGAGGGTTTGCACGTTAAGGCAGGGGGTAAGTCCTGTAGAGGAGCAGAGCCATTGGGAGGAGTTGTGGGGAATAAGAAATTTGGCAGAGCTGTTGGGGGACGAGTAGTTGGCACAAGCTGTGAGGTTGGGAGAGTTGTATGAGAGAGGGCGGATGCACTTTCCTGTGGAGGTAACTGAATGAAAGGTTAGGAGGACGGCAGAGGTATTCCAATTGCACTTTGAGGGGCTATTCTCTGTATTTTCTGAAAAGGAGAAGTTGGAGGCAACGGGCTCGTATAGGGAGGAGGAAGTGGAGAGGCAAAGCCAACAGGAGGAGGTAAGATCGGGGTTGGAGGAATTTACTGAGGTGAAGGTTGCTTTGATAAGGCCGAGGAGGGGAGAGGAGTAATGAGAGGGGGGTAGAAAAGGTTGGGGTGGTGGAGTTAGCGATGCACTGTCTGTAGCTGAGGTGCGGCTGGAGGGCCGCGGATAAAGGGGGTTAAGGATTTTGTTGGGGCCAATGGCAGAGGGTTTTTGTTGTACGGTTTCCTTTTTTATTAAAATAAGAGATCCTGGGTCGGATCCTGCCACAAAGATTCGGAAGCCCCAAGTTAGACCCATGAGCCAAGAGGTGTCAGTAGGATTTAGTACGGTGAGCATAAGTTTCTTTGGACAGAGGTATCTATCGTAGTAACGGTTGCCTGAGTTTTGGCAAGTATATGGGACTTCTGTAAGATTAAGAAATTTGTCAGGGGCATAGGGTTTTCAGCCAGTGGCCAGAGTTTCACACCCCCAGTACGCACAGTAGTACTCATAGGGGGAATTGCAGTACGGTTTACCAGGATTAGAGGATGGGCACATGTAATAATTTTGTGTATTAAGGCTGCCAGGATAACCAACAGGTTTTGGATTAGGAGGGGGAAACAGATCAATAGCATTAAAGGTAAAAGAGGGGTTTAGAGCAGTGACATTGGTAAGAATAATTTTGGAGTCTTCCCATCGTGCAAGGGTCCATTTCCAAGGCTTATGGGGGTTAGAGATGCCGGAGGTGGCTGGGGTGGGAGAAGCGAGAGCAAGCATGATCATTAGAAGGGAAGCAATGCTTGGGTGGGGGTTATGGAGGTGCAGGGGACTTGCTTTTGCCCGTCTGTATAGGCGCATAATCTCCATAATTTCTTGTCTTTCCGGGGGTATTTCTGGACTGGGCTCCCGGTCTAGGTGCAAGGTTGTCATCTGGTACACCAGGTTGCGGAGACGACGGCGTTCTCGTCTCGTTAGACGCGTGGCTGCTGGTGGCGGGTCGGATTGCTCTTCCTGGGATCCAGATTGGCTGTGATGCATCATCTGGGAAAACACAAGCAAACCCGCGCCCCTGGGCGAGGAGTGGGGAGGGACCCTTCCAGGCATTACTCTCTGGGTCCTTCCAGTAGACCATCGGGGCCTGGGTGGGCCTATACGAGGGCCCCCAATGTTTATGTAGGGGCGAAAGCCCTTTCTTATTGAATGTGAATAGGTTAAGGTGAATAAGGGCTGCTATGATAAGGTCCCCTGGAGTTGCCTGGGGGAGCATGGCCCTTTCTTTTTCAATTTGTGTTTTTAAGCGGTGGTGGACGGCTTCCACAATGGCTTGCCCCTGAGGATTATAAGGGATGCCGAAATGATGGGTGATGTTATATAACTGAAGAAAGGCCGCAAAGGAGGCACTGCGATAGGCAGGCCCATTGTCCGTTTTTAAGTCCCAGGGGACTCCCATGAAGAGAATTCCTTGTCTCAGGGCCTTGATACACTGTTTGGCCGTTTCCCCGGCAAGGGGGACTGCATAACACATGGCCGAGAAGGTGTCAATCATTACATGGACATACTTGAGGCGCCCAAAGGACGGAACGTGAGTTACGTCCATTTGCCATCTAGAATTGGGTTTTAGGCCTCGTGGGTTGACTCCCTGAGGTTGCAGGGGGCCAAGCGGCGCGAAGGGCGCACAAGTTGCGCAATTGCGGACAAGATGTTTACAGGTGTCTAGGGGGAGGCCACATAGATGATGTAACGATGCAGCTGAAAAGTGAAACTTAGAATGCAATAACTTGGCCTGGTTAACAGCGTCTCCCGGAGGGGACGCTGTGCGGGTTAGCATTGCTTGGGTATCTTGAGCTGAGACCGCTTGGTCTACTATACTATTGCCATTAGCCAAGGGCCCCGGAAGGCCTGAGTGACTACGAATGTGGCTAATGAACCAAGAATTTTGTCGATGCTCTAAGATGCTCCTGAGGTCAGAAAGTGCTTTATCGATGGCCGAGTTTCCGGGGAAAAAGGTGGAAAACGCGAGGACTCGGCAGACCTGATAAGTGTAGAGGCTGTCGGTGAAAATGTTTACTGGGTGGTCCCAGTGGGTGTTCAGCGCTTATGACACCGCCAGGATTTCCCCCACTTGGACTGAATGAAGGTTGACATAGCTGAATAGGCGGGGTTTTGGGTGGTTCGGGGGATAAGAGAGGAAGGCGAAACGGGTTTTGGAGGCATCAGTAAAGACGGTAGTGGCACCCGGGATGGGTGCAGAGGAGGGGAAAGGGTGGAAGGGGCTGTGGAAGGGAAGCTTGGCGAGCCCCTGTAACAGTCGATGGCTAGGATAGTGGCAGCTGAATTCCCCATGAAATCCTTCTAAAAGGATTTGCATGTTCGGGTTATCACGTATAAGCAGGCGGGTTTGGCCTGCGTCCAGGGGCCAAACAATTTTTTCCGGCGGCGCTCCAAATACATGAACAGCCAGGGTGACTAGATTTGAAGCTAGGCTGATTCAGAGCCGCACTGCGGGGCAGATTTTCCTAAGCCGGCTTTTAGCGGGGTGCGCCCAAAGTAGAGGGCCATCTTGCCACAGGCAGCCCATGGGTGTTCCGGGCGTAGGAAGGATGAGTGCCATAAGATTGCCCTCTCTAGTGCTGAACCTGTTGAGACAGCAGGCGGCGAGCACCTTGTTAATGGCGGCAATGGCTTCCTTTGCCTCCTGGGTGAGCTTAATGCGCCGGGAGACCGCTAGCGGCGGGGCTTCTGGGACACTCAGCAGCATAAAGAGTGGTTGGAGCTGCGCGGTGGTGATCGGCAACGCAGAGCGGAGCCAATTGATTTGACCGCAGAGCTGTTGAAGCTCAGTGATGGTAACCCGATCTGGTATGTCCGGTTGGGGAGCGGACGGGGCAATGGTTTTATCAATGCTAAACCCTAAGAAGGCCAATGGCGGCACAATCTGAACCTTTTCGGGCTGAACCGTAAGGCCGAGGTCAGCTAAATTAGTGGTGAGGTCTTTGAGGATTAGAGGAAGCGCCTCGGCGTCCTCCGAGGCCACCAAGATGTCATCCATGTAATGGATGAGCATGGCCCGCTTTCGCAGGGGGGCCACTGCGTGATTAACATACATTTGGCAGATGGCCGGACTGTTACGCATCCCTTGAGGGAGGACTTTCCATTGGTACCTGCTAGCCGCGCCCGCGTGATTGGGGACGGGGACTGTAAAGGCAAAGCGAGGGCGGTCTCGCTCATGTAGCGGGATGGAAAAGAAACAGTCTTTGATGTCAATGGTGGCTACGTGATAGTGAGCCGGGATGGCTACCGGATGGGGGAGGCCAGGCTGCGGGGAGCCCATGGGAAGAATATGCTTATTGATCTCCCACAGATCATGGAGGAGCCTAAATTTTCCTGTGGCTTTTTTATGAATAACAAACACTGGCGAATTATAGGGACTAGTAGAAGGTTCTATGTGGCTTGCGTCCAATTGTTCTTGGACAAGGGCTTGGAGTGCAACTAATTTGTGCGTGGGAAGGGGCCACTGCTCCACCCATATAGGTTCCTCAGTATCCCACTGCAGAGGAACGGGCGCTGGAGGTGTTAAACGAGCAGTGGCACACATTATTGGGGGGGCTGCGTGGTAAGCACTGCCCCAGAGGCGGCGAGGATATCACGGCCCCATAAAATTTGGTCTATGGTGTGTAGGAACAACGGGCAGAAGGTGCCTGAGTAGCCTTCTTCATCCTCCCACTTAATGGGTTCCATGGTTTGAAGAGAAGTGGAGGTACCGGTGGCTCCCACTACCGAGGGACCATCGAGAACCATGCACATGGTGGCATACTGAGCGGGCATGCAAGAGACTTCTGCCCCTGAATCGAGCGTGCCCATGTACCATTGCCCCCCTATTTTTAATTTACGGGTAGGCTCTTCCGGAGTGATAGGGACTGTCCAGAGAAGCGTTTTATGGCCTTCCTTTTGAGGCTCTGGCGGGGAGACTTCAACGGTGCCGTTAGATGCCACATGCCACTGGTACGGGCAATTTTTCCTAGAGGAGAAGGAATGACAATGGTAGGGGCACTCGGGAAGTTCTTTGGGGCCGCCGTTGTGGCCCCAGGTGGGATGATTAGTTTCATTAGAACCGGCTGGGACGCTGCCTCTTAGGGGCGGGGCTGAGGCTTGCCCCGCTTGGAGTTTAAAGCTTGCTCAGCGCCTAGGTGCTGACCCTGACTGGGGCGGAGGGGTTTGGGGTTAGATTTGCAATCGCGCGCCCAGTGATAGCCACGCTGACAGTGTGGGCAAGGAGTGGGAGGGGGGCACCCATTGCGCGGCATGAAGGGCGGGCGGTTGACCTCCGCATTGGGGCACTCCCGGGCAAAATGGCCGCTCTGCCCGCACTTGAAACAACCGGTGGTGGCGGCTAAGGCGGCAGTGACAGCGCCAGAGACAGCCTGGGCTAGGGACGCGGCAGCTGGGTCAAAGGCGCTGCAGGCAAGTACCCAATCGTGTATGCTCTTCTCCCGCAAGGGAAGGATAGCTTGCTTGCAAGGGGGATTGGCTCCCTCGAGAATGAGTTCTCGAGCGAGGGCCAGTTGGGCCTGGGGATTACTAACCTTTCGAGCGCAGGTTTCTTCGACCCTGGAGACAAAGGTGGTGAAAGGCTCACTCGGCTCCTGGAGGAGCTTGGTGAATTTATTAGGCCGACAGGCGGAGCAGTTGGCAAACGCTCGTAAGGCGATTCCCCAAAGGATAGGCCAAAAGGTGGCGGGTGCATTGGTATAGGTGGATGCGTGTATAAATGCTCCCGTGCCCAGGTAAGCCTCGGGGGGATGAGGGGCCCCAGTGGCTGCGTCTTGCTCGCTCTGCCTAGCTGCTTCTGCTTGGAAGTGGGCACGCCAATCAACGAACTGGCCGGGGCCAAGGATGGTACGGGCAAGCGAGGCCCAGTCTTGGGGGAGGCAAAGGTCCATGGCGACATCCTGCAGTATTTGGGAAGCGTACGGGCTACCTAATTCGTCCTCCTTGACGGCCCTGCGAAGTTGCTTGATAGTGTTTGAGTCAATGGGATACCAGTCGAACGTTTTCACTGTTTCTTGGTGTGGGGTAAGGTTAAGGGGAAAGCAGCGAAAAGCACGAGGGAAAGGAGGACGCGCTTGCAGAGGGCCTGGCACGGGAGTGGGGGTAGGGGCAGCGTTGCCCCAAGGGTTGCCTTGAGGTGTAGAAGGCAGCCAGGGGTTGTTTGCCGGCGGGGCGGGAGGGGCGGCGGCAGCCGCCGGCAGCGGCTCTAAGGGGGAGAGGAAGGCGGGTCGTGAGTGGGGGGTGGGTGTGGGTTGCGGCGGCACAATCCAAGAGTCCGCCGAAGGGGGAAGCGGAAGCAGGAGGCACCAAGTGTCGCAAGATGGCGGCGCGGTGGGCGTGGCTAAGGCGTAAGATGGCGGGCTAGCTCCGCCCTGTGGAAGGCGGGGTAAGCGCATGCGGTTTCCGGCCCGGCTCAGGGCTGACGTCATAGCTGGAGCACTTCCTCCCTTTGGTGGAAGAAGAAGGGAAGTTCGCCATTTTGGCAAGACTCGGTATTGTTTTTTTTTGGGGGGTGACTTCGAGCGCGTTGTTAATCTGCTCGACTAAGGATTCTGTGTCCGAATCGTGGTCCGCATTGGTCTCACTGTCCGAATTTGTCGGTTGAGTTGACAGGGCCTCCTTGGATTTAATGGGGCTTCGATCAGGGGGGAGGGAGCCTTGAAGGCAAGAGCGGACGGTTATTAAGGTGGGGAGCAAGCCGGGAGGGAAGCGCTTGTTTTCATGTTCCATGGCGTTGGTGACCCGATCAATAAGGCGATCATAAGTGATGGGGTCCCAAAGATGGCAAGTGGTGAGCCATGGGTTAAAGGGCAGCAGGAGGTCCCAGTATACTTGCAGCTGCCAGACAGACACCTTGCAACGATGTGTGTCTAGAAGGCCCGCCAGAGCGCGAACTTGAGGCGCTTGGCGTGCGGATAGACGATTACCCATAACGGAGGGGAAAGGAGCAAGGAGAATGAGGTAAACCGTGGCCGCGAGGCCGAAGAAGACGACGAGAACAGAAAGCAGGACTCTCTGGTAACGGGAACAGTCTGGGGGGGCGGTCACGGCGAGGCACACTGCGCCGAACAGAGAAACGAAGACACAGAGGACTACACCAAGGTAATGAAGGGGTAGAGGGAGAGTGTTAGGAGGAATGGGGGTCATAGAAAGAGAAGACGAGAGGTAGTCGGGGGCAACGGTATTTGTAGCCGGGATAATTCGGCAAGGGAGAGGCGGCTCCGGGCGCGGAGCGGCGAGGGAGAGGCGGCTCCGGGCGCGGAGCGGTGAGGGAGAGGCGGCCCTTACCTTGCAGGCGAGGAGAAGGGGAGATGGAGAGGCGTCCGGGCGAGCGGGCGATTTGTTGGACCGTTGTGTGGAGAGGGGATGAGTAGAGAGGCCTCACACGGGGCACCAGTTGTGGTCGCAGCTAGAGGCGGGCACCCACGGAACCCTCTGCGCTCAGGGTTGCTTGAGGGGTACCGGCGGCAGCTCTTCCCGGAGGCGAAGGTGTGGCGGGGGACTTGGCCGAGTCCCCGGCGGAGGCGTGCAAGGTGTGGAGGGCGGCGAGAGAGGGACGCGAGACACTCTCCTCTTGAGGGTGTAGAACAAAAGACCTTTATTCAGGGGCGAGCACAAGTTATATAGGCTGGCATAGAGGGCGGGGTCGGTGTTAGGGGTGTGGGGTTCTTACATGACAATGCTGAGGGGATAAGGCTAGGATTGGTTCTGAGAGGGCGCGGAGGTTGATTGAAAAGAAAAGGGGCGGGAGTAGCTCTGGCAACGGTATATGCGCACTGGCGATGGCGGGAGTTGCTTTGGTAACGGGGATTGCGCGGGCAAGAAGGGGGGGGGGTTGTTTCCGGCAAGCCTCCCCTAGCGGCTGCTTTTTGGGTGAGGGAAATGGGGCCTGCGGCCGGCTCCACTTTCTCGGGCCTGGGGGGCTGTGGAGGGCAATACTGCCCATGCCCACTACCCTCCCCAGGGGCTGGCCATTTCCCCTGGCCCCGGCCCGCCAAGCTGGAACTCAGCACCAGCAACCCGCAGGCAGGAGTGTTTCCTGTCCACCAGGATGATGGCTGTGAGCGGACACCCCCCTTTTCTTGGGAAGTTGTGGTGTTTAGTGAATTTTCTCAGCCACTGGATTTGCCTTTTGTCTCAGAGCTCTCTTAGTTCTGCTCTGACTTGACCTGCCCAAATTGCAAGTCTTTGAAGCTTTCTGTATTGGGCTTCTTAGAGTAATTGTTTTAGAAAAAGAAAAAAGGATTAAAAAAAAAAAAGGGCCCTCCTCAGAGATCTAATGGGTTATTGAAATGCTAAGAGACAAAGCAACCAGGGCCATTAAGGAAAGGTCCACAGGGCAGAGAGATCAGCTTTTCTTCTGGATTTGCATATGCGCCTCAGGGCCTGAGCTCTGCCCTTCCTCTTTCTATGTTCACCAGAACTCCAAAAATCCTCTGCTTTTATTTTGGAGTTTTTCGTGTTGTTTTTTTTCTATGCCTGTCTCCTCTCTGCTGGGCTGGCTGCTCTCAGATTCTCTGGTGTCTGGTCTCAGTCTATCTGTGGTTGGAGTTTGGATCAGTAGAATGAGTTTCCGATAAGGGCTGCCACTGCAGTTCTCCCTTCTCCTTCCTGGAGCTGACAGCCCCTCCTCCCACGGGACTGAGCCTGGCAGGGAGGGGCGCGGGTCCCCTGGCCGCAAAAACTTACAGATTTCGCTGATCTCAGCAGTTCCACGTTTTCATGAGTGTTGTATGAAGTATGCCCAAAGTCAGATTGCTCTGTGGTGTCCAGTCCACGCAGTTCCTGGCTTTCTACCTACTTTCCTGGAGCAGTAACTAAAACATACAGCTCACCAGTCCGCCATCTTGCCCCGCCTCTTCCCCTTGATGATGTCTTGATTTGGACTTCTCCTTGCCTCAAAACTGGGAGCCAATAAATTCCCGTTGTTTAAGCCAATCTATTTGGCTTAAGCTAGGAAACTAAAACTAAAACAGTATGTTTTCAAAAGTTTGATCAGCTGAGTAATCAGTGTAATGGAGTTATTGATCCATGCAAAATTTGTAGCATAGTCATTTATTCTCTGAGCAATGAACTATGCTGTGGATACAAAGATAACCTATAGTCTAAGAAGAGACTGACGTCTTAAGAAATGGTAATAGAGGCAGGTGGTGGGAGTAATAACCCAAGGGTCTGGGAAAGGAGGCCAGTGTACTATTTATAGAGAAGAAATTTGAGTTGGTTCTTGAAGGGCGAGGAGGAATTTGTGAGATGATTAAAGGTGAGAAGGGCATTCTAAGCAGAAGGAACATCATAGACAATGGCTAAGCTGTATAAAAAAGAGCTTGGCTTTTTCTGGGAGCTGTATGCAGATGAGAATAATTATAGCAATGTAGTAAAGTGGAGGAGGGGAATGAATTAAGTTGAAGGTAGAAAAGAACACTCATAAAGAATATGAAATATTTATGTAGCGCTGTCTTGGCTGTATTATAAAGTTTACAATATCAGGAGTCATATCTGACTGATATACCACTGTATTCGAAGGCCTCTCACAGTGCCAGCATTTGGTAGAGTCCTAATAAGTATTTGTTGAATGGATGGCTGAATTGCAGAATTTTTTCTTTAAATGTATATGGCAGAGGGAACTTATATTTTTTAATTACTTTCAGTTTTTTACAGAAACATCATGTAGAAAGTACAGTTTTCATATATCCCCTCACCCAGTTTTCCCTATTATTAACATTTTGCATTAGTGTGGTAACTTTGTTACAATTCATGAAACTATTATTACAATTATGGTATTAACTTTATCCCACTGTTTACATAAGGGTTTACTCCTTGTGTTGAACAGTTCTATGGGTTTTGCGTGTGTATGTGGTAACTTATATACAACCCAAATTTCTTTTTTTATCTGTTTTTGAATATATAATTCACTGGTGTTAATTCTATCACACAAAAAATATATTCCTCTTCCGCCTCCCATCAACCATTGCCAGAACTTTTCCATCACCCCAAGCAGAAACTGCATGCCAGTTAAACATTAACTCACAGTTTCTGCCCTCTGGTAAGCAGTATTCCAATTTCTGACTTTATTAAAATGAGCAGAGGGAACCTTTATTTTAAGCAAAGGAATATGCAGATCAAATTTTATGTTTTATGAGGAAAAGTGGTAGTATGAAAGATGAATTAATGGTCAGAGAGGAATCTGTTAGATCAGTGCTTTTGAAACTTAAGCTTATGCACATTGGTGGGCTGCAATCAGCATTTAAAATACATAGAATAAAATAGAAAAGACAGTGTTAGAGTGTATCATATTTGTTCCAATTATATGCATGTGTGTTGGACTGTGATATAAATGTATTTTTTCCTATGGACTGCCATCAAAGCTTGAAAGCCTTTGTAGTAGATATATTTGGGACTGAGGGTGGAGAGAAGGAATGTATATGAAAGATATTTTTGAGAAAAACAAATTGGAATCTTCACAATGCTACTGTCCATGTTAACCTTCCTACAGGCCAGAGGATCCACTTTACAAACTACCTCAGTGTTTTTTTTATACTCACTTGACAGTTACGTTTTCCATTCTATATTAATAATATGTAATATAATACTACATAGTAATAGCTGCAGAATTTCTCTTGAATTATGGCAGTGTTAGTTACATTGTAGGATGAAACCATAATCATGAGGAATCATGAAAATTAGTTGAAACAATTGGATTTGATTATTGGCCAAGTTCTTTGATTTATCACCATAAGAAAGCAGGGAAAGTTGCTTAGTTCCATGAACAAGTGGGGAGTTTTTTCCCTATATATATGATTTTGCCACTCTAGTAGACTTAGTCTGTTCTGCCTGTGACATGTATACAAAGGTAGAAAAGTTGCTTGTACAAGGCTGTTACATGGGCTTTTAAAAAATATATGGGCTCCTTTAAAATCTAGTTGGTTGGATAAATTAATGGGTTTAAGTATTTTATGAACTCTTAGTTATCAGGTATGGATTAGTCTCTGTGGAGTGCAAAATATTTAAAATTTTTAAATGGTGTGTTCTGTCACCTAATGCATTATTGGGATCTCCTACTGATAAGATTTGCACAGAGAATGTAAACTGATTTTTCATTTTGGCCTAAGCAAAACATAGTTAAAAATCTAAACTACCTACCATAATCATACTGTAATCAAATGTAAAGAATATTTGATTTTCCCTTGTTTTGACATGACACCTGTTCTGGTTTGCTAATGCTGCTGGAATGCAAAACACCAGAGATGGGCTGGCTTTTATTAAAGGGAGTTTATTTGGTTATACAGTTACAGTCTTAAGGCCATGAAGTGTGCAAGGTAACACAACAGCAATCGGGTACCTTAACTGGAGTATGATGGCCAGTGGTGTCCAGAAAACCTCTGTTAGCTGGGAAGGCACGTGGCTGGCATCTGCTCCAAGTTCTGATTTCAAATGGCTTTCTCCCAGGGTGTTCCTCCCTAGGCTTCAGCTTCTCTCCAGAATGTCACTCTCAGTTGCTCTTGGCACATTTGTCCTCTCTTAGCTTCTCTGGAGCAAAAGTCTGCTTTCAAAGGCCATCTCCAAAATGTCTCTGTAAACTGCAGTTTCCTCTCTCAGCTCCTGTGCATTCTTCAAAGTGTCCCCTCTTGACTGTAGCAAGCTCACTCCTTCTGTCTGAGTTTATATAGTACTCTAGTAAACTAATCAGGCCCATACTGAATGGGCGGGGCCACACCTCCATGGAAATTATCCAATCAGAGTCATCACCCACAGTTGGATGGGTCACATCTCCATGGAAACACCCAAAGAATTACAATTTAGTCAACACTGATACCTCTGCCCACACAAGATTATATCAAAGATAATGGCTTTTGGGGGACATAATACATTCAAACCAGCACACTATTCCTATTTTTATACAACAATCTAGAGTTGACACTATATGGATTTAAATTTATGAAATGCAAAGTTTTTCCCAAGTTCCTCCGCTAGTTGCGAGGCTTTGCCCAAGCAACCTAACATTGCTGAGTCTTACCTGTATAATGGGATGTCATCTATTGAAGGATTGTTGTGAGGATTAGCTGAGGAAATGCATGCATAATACCTCACACATAATAAGCATTAAGTAGAAGGTAGCAGCAGCAGCTCCTCTGCCATTTATATGATCCAGAGGAGTTGGGGGCACCAAGAAAATCCACCCTCTGCCTCCCCGGAAAGGTTTCAAGGTGCCAAAACCTAGAAGTGTATGCGTCTGGATAGTTTTTTGGTTTGGGCAAAAGAATGGAATAAGTTGGTGCCATTGTTTCCTGGCTCTTTTCATTTAAAGGCCTTTTGAGGTTTGTATTGACATGAAAGGGTAGAGAACTTCACAGTCCCAAATTGTGATAAAGCCTGCATATGAACCATAGCTTATCAGATAGTTGGCAGGAATTCCCTGAGAAAGCAGATAGTTGGCAGGAATTCCCTGAGAAAGATTGTGCTTCAGTCGTTGTAAGAAATCACTATTTTAAATGTTATCATAATCAATGACACTATTATTTAGACAATTTTTATTAATCTCATTTTATTTAGGGGGTGTTATTTGCTTGCATATTAAACATAGACACATTTTCATCTAGTAAAGCTCATGTTACTGGGTTTTAGTTTCTTACAAACTTCTGTTTTTCTGATTCGGAAGATTGGTTAGGTGTTGAAAGTGCCTTGATTCAAAGCAGGAAACTTTGAAGGCAGAATGTTTTAGTAGATGTCTTCAAATTGCACAGGTTAAGAGTGTTATTCAAACTTTTCTTTATAGTTATTAGCTCAGTGTAAACTAGATAGAGTACCCATTCATAAACTTTAATGTGTGTGTGTGTGTGTGTATTCTGAGGAAATAAAGAATAAGATATTGTACTTTTTCTGGGATGATAGTCAGCTGGAGGATGAGTGGTGAGAATTGGTGAGGAGAGGTCTATAAATAGATAATTTAGAAAACAAGAAGACAAATACTATACCTGTGATGTGAATAAAATGCTCTGAAACATTGAAGATAGAACAGTTAACTGCTTGGGAAGACTGGGGGGAAATGTGTCTCAGAGGAGGTGATCTTTGAGCTGAGCCAGAGTTGATCAGGCAAAAAAGTGGAAGATACATATTCCAGACACCAAATATTATGGCATATAGGTGGTTTAAAAACATCTGTCATGCTCAAAAATAGTTACTAGTCCTTGTACATTACATTATTTCACAGTACTGTTGAATTTTTACATCTTAAGATGATTCTGATAGAATCTCTGTGCATAGAAGTGTGGCTAAAATGTGATTATCACTTCACCTTGCACATATTCTTTTTACTAGGTTTATAGGTATATATGCTAATTTTATGACTACATTAGAAATTAGCATATAAATATACATTGAATGAAACATTGGTGGTCACAATAACTGTCTAATTCTCTAGTTATTAGGAAGACATTTAAATGCAGAAGGAAGCAAGTTACATGTTATGGCAAAGATAAGAAATCATGAATGATTATTAGACATTTCTCATTAAAATTCTAAAAATTCTAAACTATACCTTTAAAAAAAATTAATTTTTTTTCTTACCATAGCAACTGTATTAGTTTTCTACTGCTGCTATAACAAATTAGTGCAAATTTGGCAGATAAAAACAAAACAAAATTATTGTCTTACCGTTCTGTAGGTCAGAAGTCTGACATGAGCCTCACTGGGTAAAATCAAGGTATCAGTAGGGTTTTGTTCCATCCTGGAGGCTCTAGGGGAGAATCTGTTTCCTTGCCTTTTTCACCTCCTACAGGCTTGTTCATGGGCCTCCTACTCCATCTTCAAAGCCAGCAATGATGGGCTTGTTCCTTCACGTGTGCATCACTCTGATCCTCTCTTCTACCACTGTGATTACATAGGGTTCACTTGGATAACCCAGGATAATCTTGTTTTAAGGTCAGCTGATGAGCAACCTTAATTCCATCTGTAAATTTAATTCCCCTTTGTCGTGTCAGGTAAAATATTCACAGGTTCCAGGGATTAGGGTGTAGACATCTTTGGAGACCATTATTCTGCCTACCAAAACAACATACACTTCTGAAAAAAATTCATGGAAAGAAAAAAAAACATAAAAGAACTATAATATCACATATGCATAGACAAGGTTAACACTCCTATTCCTTCTGTTTGTGTGTGTGTATAAAATGTTATGAAAAATGGTGTCATACCTTCTCTTTATCTCCATTCTTTTGGTAATCTCATTGGTCATTAATTGAAATGTCATCTAAATGATGATTCTCAAATTTATACCTCAACTCTGATCTCTCTCCTGAACTTCAGACTGATAAATGTAATTGCCTATTCAGGATTCCACTTGGATATTTAATAGGCATCTTAAACTTAACATATCCGAAACTAAGCTCTTGATCTTTCCTCAAACCTCACATTCCAGTCTTCCATAGCTCATTAAAGGGCAACTCCATCTTTCCTGTGGCTTAGGCCAAAACCTTTGTCTCATCCATGAGTGCTCTCTTTCTTTCCCACCCAAGACATCATTTATTTGTCAATCCTTCAGAATTCATCTGGACTCTAACTTTACGCCCCCTCCACCTGGTCCAACCCTTCATTTTCTCTCATCTGTATTATTGCAATAATTTTTAGCTAGTCTTCCCATTTCTATACTTGCACCCCCATTCCCATACCCTCCTTTGGAATTTTCTCCATAAAATAGCCAGAGACATACTTCTAAAAGGTTAAGTCAGATCACGTTACTCTTTTGTCCCATTACTGCCCATCTCACTCAAAGTTCTTCCAGTCATCTATTAAACCCTATATCTGACCTCCCTCTTTGACCTTCTCTTGGACATTTTCCCTCTTATTCAACTGGGTCTAGTCACATTTGTCTCTGTATTTAAATGTATATTGTCTGTCTTCCCTTACTAGGATTTGAGCTTCATGAACACAAGAATTTTTGTCTTATTTTAATCATTGTTGCATCCCCGGTGCTAAGCTAGTGCATAACACATAGTAAATGCTCAAATATTTGTTGAGTGAATGAATGAATCCTTTATAGTCTTTTTCTCTTAATGTTACTTTGATCTTTTTTGAACATAGCTTGTTTGGTGACAAGAGGTAATTATGGTAAGACTTGTTAATTAAAAGGTGTATTTTAAATAATTCTAATTTGCTGCTACTCTACTTATGACAGCAATCTCCCTTATAGAATAGGGCTAGATTTGGTAATAGGAAGGTTCTATATCCTTGCCAACATTTCTTCTTTCTTTGTTTTTTTGACTTCTCCTAATACCACCACAATCACTACATACTGAAAATACTTCTTACTCACTTTGAGAGGTGGAGAGAGTTGCTAATATCCATCTCCCTTTTAGCCAAAGACTTCTCTTTATTTCTATAATAATTTAAAAAGAAATGCCCTAGAGAGTCAAAAGACCTGGGTTTGAGCCCTAGTCCTGTCACTGGCTATGACTGTGGTTACCTAACTCTCTTATTCTTCATTCCCCTTCTGTTAGATAACAATAATAATAATTGTCCTACTGTCCTCATGGAATTGTTTGGAAGAGTAAAGTCAAATAAAGTATTTGAAAGTGGTTTATAAACTCTGGAGGGCCAGGCAAATGGGGAATAAAATGAGTTCAGATCAGCAGTCCCTTTTGAATGATTGCTGTGTGCCAGCTACATGTCAGGCTTTGAGGATTCTGACATGGACAAAAAGCTCTTAAGTCTAGGTTGTCTTTTTCCCAGTCCAAGTGCTCATCATCTCTTGATTTGACTCTTTGCTAGGGTTTCCTAAATTGACCTCTCTTTTACTGGGGTCTTAGTATTCTTGACTTCTTGCCACTGCTCCTAGAGTTATCTCCTAAAAAAACTCACATTCATGAAAGTCTGTCGTTTCTGCACTGCCAAAAAGACTTCATGCCTTGTCCTCATCTCCTATCACTGGTTCCATATACCCTAGGCTTCTGCCTCACTGAATTAATCAGTCTTCTCTGATATGGCAAGAAAAAGACCAAGTCCCAACTCTGACTTTGTACATTTAAGTCCTCAGCCTGGAAAGCCTGCTTCTTCCTTCTTCAACCTATTTATCCCTTAAGACATTGGCTCTTCTATGTCTTGTCCCTTCTACTCCCCAAAGAAAGTTAGTTCCTGACATAGTTTTCCAGGGCTGGTATAAAAAATACCAAACAGTATTTGGCTTAAACAACAAGAATTTATTGTGTCAGTTTTGGAGGCTATTGGTTCAATCAGGGTATCAGCAAGCCATGCTTTCTCTGAAGTCTGGAGTGTTCTGGTGGTGGCTTTGCTGACCATCCACATCTATACCTCTGTCACATGGTGCTCACTCTCCTTCTGTCTCCTTCTCTGCTAGTATGGATCCCAGTCCTATTGAATTAAGACCTGGCCCTGATTCAGATGGGCCCCCATATTAATTGGATCTTAGAAGATTCTATTTATAGATGAGTTCACATCCACAGGATCCCCGGGGTTAGGATTTGAACATGTCTGTGGGGGATATGATTCAATCCATAACAGTTCCTTTAATCTTGTCTGTTCCCACAGCACTTTGTTCTTTCTTTGGACATGGTGTTTATCTCTGAGCTCGTGAAGTGGTGGGATTATGTTAATTAAACAGGATGAGATAATGGGGCAGTCCATCTAAAAAGGAGTAGTGGGTTGAATGGTACCCCTCAACCCCACAAAGAAGCATATGAGCACGTCCTAATCTCTGGAACCTGTAAATGTGACCTTATTTGATAAAAGTCTTTGCAGGTATAATTAAGTTAAGGATCTCTAGATGAGTTCATCCTTGATTATCTGGGTGGACCGTAAATCCAATGGCAAGTGTCTTTATAGGAGTCATACAGAAGAGAGAGACAGAGTAGAAGAGAAGCCCATGTGGAGACAAAGATGGAGATTGAAGTAATGTGGCCACAAGCCAAGGAATACCTGGAGCCACCAGAAGCTGGGAGGGACAGGGAAGGATTCTCCCATAGAGCCTTCGTAAGGAGCACAGCCCTGCCAACACCTTATTTCAGACTGCTGGCCTCCACAACTGTGAGAGAATAAATTTCTGTGGTTTTAAGCCACCAAGATTATGGTAATTTATTACAGCAGCCCTAGGAAACTAATACAGAAGGGTCTAGTACACTGGCCACAACATAATAAGTATCATTGTCATCACTGTCAATACCACTGCAATCGTCACTGATCTTATGACCTAGCATGGGGCCTGGAAAGTAGTATGTGCTCAGAAAATAGTGGTTGAATGAAAATACGGTTCTTGCCTGTGAGCTTCCAGTGTGGTGGTGGTGTTTTGAATGTCTTTTTGTGAGTTTATGAGGGTGGGAGTAGATTTTTTTTAGTAATGTTTTAGGAGATCTTTGACATGTTTTTTGTAAATTGCCCCTTTAAAGTAAAACAAATTTTATACAAATAGACATGGTGTAAAGCCCAAAAAACAAACAGGAAAAAAAATGTTGTCTTTGGAAAACTGATGAGCAGTTGTAGTTTTAACAATAAAAAAGAGAAAATCTTAAAATAGTTCTGTTTTTCCTAAATAGTAGATATTAATTAGCTAAAATTAATTTCATGCTGGTTGGCCTTGAAGTAACATTTAGAGAGGTAGCTTGGAGAAATAAACTAATTTATTTCATTGTAGCTACAAGATACTTGAAAACCAAAATTTACAAATAATCACAAACCTAAACTGTGTAAGCAATATGTATCATTTGTAAATTTCAATTTGCCTGTGGAAGCGAGGTCTGTGACCTAATTATTACCAATGTTTTATAAATTGGTATAATAATAAAAGCTATTGTTTATGGAACTCTTAATCAGTTGGCTAGGCATTGTTCCAAGCTTTTTACGTGAATTAACTAATTTAGTTTTCATTACCACCCTATTGAAGAGGTACTCATATATTTCCCATCTTTTACTCAAGAGGAAACTGAGGCATAAAGTGGTTAGGTAACTTGCCCAAAGTCAGTAAAGCTAAGTGGAAATGACTCAGAGTGACAGTCGCCGGTAACCTCCACACTATCCTGACCCTCAGTATACTGTGTCAGCTTTCATTGTCTAATATAGTTAGAATTGGAGAATATCAGTACACCTAAGCAAAGGGTCCTCATTTCATAATGATTCACGCTTTAGTGTGCTTACCTGTGGGGATTCTAATTAGTAGGGCTGAGAATATGCATTTTTAATAAGTACCCAAGCATTCTGACCATACTTTGAGATGCACTGATCTAGTGACACACCCTTCACAATTCACTTCACATGAAGGCTTTTTGTGTGTGTGGTTGTTTACTTGCTTAAGCTAGGTCATTCTTTGTGTGAATCTGTGTTCAGAATCACTCAGTCTTTGAGTGAGTCTTTTGAACCCATACATGTCTCTAATATGTACTTACGCCTCAAACGCCCACACTACTAATCAACATTTCTTTTGCAGAGAATAAATAAATGGCCAGTACCAGAGGGGTTTTACTGCTTAAAAAATTTTTCTATGATGTTTAGAATAGGGTATATCTGACCTGAAGAAGTTGTAAAGATGAATGTAGTGTCCACTTACAGAAGAAAGTAAGCACGACATAAAATTTCTACCTTAATGAGTTTTTTGTGTGATTGTTTTTTATTTATAAGAAAATTTAATGTAAATTGCACTTTACAGTACAGTAATAGTTCCATGATTTGGGTTACTTTAAGTAATAACTGATCAAGGAAGGACTATTCTCTCAAATTTAAGAGGAAAACTTTAACCCATTTGTACTACCAAGAACCCTGATAACATATGTTTTGGTATATGGGGAAAATGCTACTTGCAATTTTACTACTTCAGTATCTTAATTGTTTATTGAACTAGCAAAAATGTTTTTCTTTCTTCTAGGGAGGTAACAAATCACACTGAGCAAAAAATATTCAGTGTTCTCTTCAGTTACAAGCAAAATGAATATTTCCATGCTGTTACAATGTGCTCACCAGCATTTCCTAAAAGGACTTTTAAGAACAACTTTACGACATTACCACTTCATCTTTCACTCAAGTACTCATCATGGATCAGGAATCCCATCTGCTCAACCATTTAATTCTCTTGGACTCCATTGTACAAAGTGGATGCTGCTGTCAGTTGGTTTAAAGAGAAAGTTATGTGTGCAGACAACCTTAAAAGAACACACAGAAGGACTTTCTGATAAAGAACAAAGATTTGTGGATAAACTTTACTCTGGTTTAATCCAAGGACAAAGGGCCTGCTTAGCAGAGTCTATAACTCTTATAGAGTCAACTCATGACAGGAAAAAAGAGTTAGCCCAGGTGCTTCTTCAGAAAGTGTTAGTCTACCACAGGGAACGAGAACAATTAAATAAAGGAAAACCACTAGCATTTCGAGTGGGTCAGTCATTTTTTTTTTTGGTCTGTCCAGTAAATATCCTAAATTCTCTCTTCTTTTAAAATAATTCTAAATAGATTGCCATCAAATGGGGATTTTTTTTCTTTTAAGAATTTTAAAATGAATTATAAATGCCTTTTCTTTGCAAATATTAGTCTTGCTATGTTGTTTAGAAAATGTCATGTCCATTTGAACCAAGGTTCTGTATTTTGAGAGGACAATGTAATATTTCTCTTGGTAAAAATCTTGCTATGGCTCCCAGAATAGAAATAATGCATAGGAAGAACTATTAACCAGTTTGCTCATTATTTTCTGTAGTTCATCTGGCTAATAGTCTAAAGTGAATTCCCTGTTTTTGTGATCATGTCAACTCTTAACTATCGTTATCACTTTTCAGAATTCTGCTTAGGTATTTCATTAGTCTTTCTGTAGGCAGTCTCACTTCTTTAGATACTCTTTATTGTTGTAAGAGTCTCTGGGAATAGCTCTAAAACCAGCCATCTCAATAACAAAGTATATTAAAGGAGAGACAATATTCTTTTGTTGTCTGTCCCAAAACATTAAGTATTCATTTGGTTTCTTGAAAATTGACTTGTTTCTGTAATTGTAAGGCAGTTTCCTGCATTTTCAAACAATTTGGATACGTTTGACCAGCGGGAATTAAGCAAGTCGGTGTTGGGTGGAGTAAGAACTTCCCATGATGGTGAAGTAGTTGATTGAAACCAACCCCCTAACTAAAGACTACTTGAAATGGTGGACAAAGTGCATAAATTTTATGAGGGATAAGTAAATAAATTTAAAATGTGTAAGGATCATTTCAAAAAGAACTCACCAACCAATTTGTACTGGTCCACGTTTTTCACACATCTTGCTGTTCTGCCCGTTCATGGGTACTTGAGCTAACTTTAAGAGTACTGCATTGGATGTTAATCTTTATGTATCCTGGTCAGAGAAAACACTGAACTGTTAAAGAGAAATTGTAGTTATGACAAGTACTACCTATCAGGTTTTAGGGAATCTTTGAATAGAAAATTTCCAGAAATGTCTAGAGTTAACTAGCAACTCACAAATTTGCAGTGCTATTCTGGTTCTTCTATTCTGGTCTGGAGAAGCCAAACAAACCTGTCTTTATTGCAGTTATTTTCTCACCATCTTAACAGCAACAAATGTTTATTCACCCATAAAAATGTTGAAGACAGTGAGTTGCCCCTGGAAATTGTGGTAAAGAGTCAAGCATACCATATACCATACATACTTTTGAATGTAGTTATAATTATCAGTATTTTACATACTTTATTGTACATACACTTATGCATCTCTTACTGTATATGTCCACTGTGAGTGCAGATGTTGACTCGTTGAATATGTACAACAACTTGAAGAGATAGGTACAATTATTATAAGCATTTTTTTAGGAGGAAACTGAGGCACAGAAAAGTGAGGTAGCTTGCCCAAGGTTACACAGCTTGTAAAAAGCAGAGCCAGATTGAGAACTGGCTGACAGGCTCCAGGGTTTATGCTATTATACCTGCCATGCTCTACTAACTCCATGTAGGGGAATTTTCTGCCTTTCTCTAGACAAATTATTTTTTTCAAGATTCAGGTTATATAATTCTTTGAGTTATGAGTGGGAAGAAAAAAAAACTATCCTTTATAAATAGAAAATTATTTTCTTAATCACTGGGAATTTCTAGAGTCATGAGTTGTTTTTCTAATAAGAACATAAAATGTACAGAGTTGGGTGGATGGAATAATTACTGATCATTGTAAGAAGTGGGTAGATGTTGTAGGAATTCAGTGCATTAGCAACATAGGCAAGGAAGTCTGTCCAAAAAGATCTACTTCACAGGAAAAAAAAAGGTGGAAAACATTTTGTAATTTTTAAAAATTAATTTTGTGAATTTAAAAATGAAAGTGGAATACAGAATTGTTTCTTTCCTATATCCCTGTTACTCAGGAATTTATATAAAAAAATGGATTTTCCTGTACTGCTTTGGGAAGTTTTAAAATACATTAATGGTTTCAATTCAATAAATGAGGGAAAATAGAAGGTAGTCTAATGTTTTATTCAACAGAACTCCTCATAGTTCTGATTCCATTTATTTCATTAAATTAGGTCTCTTTCCACCATAGGATTGTCTGGCCCTCCTGGTGCTGGAAAATCGACATTTATAGAATATTTTGGAAAAATGCTTACTGAGAGAGGGCACAAAGTATCTGTGCTAGCTGTGGACCCTTCTTCTTGTACTAGTGGTGGTGAGTATTGCTGTTTCTTTTGAAATTGCACAGCAGGAGCTCTTGAGGGCTCTCTCATAATTTAGTGGAATTTACAGTCAGATGATCTCTAATCACTAGCTGAGAATGGTCTTACTGAAGAAAAGGGAGTTCTGCAGGGTGAGGTGGAGGCTGAGGGAGGTGGTTTGGGAGGTTTGGGCTGACAGGGGAGGTCAGGTTGTAGGTACCCCAGAAGTAGCCTGGGTACTTAGACAACTAGGAGAGCAGGAACCAGAAGTGGAAGATAAATGAAAGCAAACTTCAACCCTTTAGCTATCCTGCCTAATGCCAGGCCTTCCCTTGCCTCCTGTTGTTTTTCCTGGCTACATCAGCAGCTACTCAATTCAGAATATGGGTCCTTATTCATTTGTTCTTCTACTTATATTGTTGTAACATGTCTTAAATTTTTAAAAAGCATCTTTAAAAAGCATACTATATGGTCAATTAAACAGAAAGCTCTTAGAAAGACCAGTAACATTGCTGTTCCCCCTACAGCACTTAGCATAATACATTGCACACAGTGCTTAGCAATTACTTACTGATTTGAAGTCATGCAGTCACTCAAAGTTTAATTTGTAGTTCATCAAAGTTAAAATGAATATAAACTTAGTTCCCCAAAGGATCCTTTAAAGAAAACATGAAGCATACCATATAAATACTCAGGAATTTTTCTTCCCCTTCCCCTTCTTTATGATTTAAACTTCTTATCTTCCAGTTGTTCATTTAACAATTATTTGAATGCCTACTATAGGTGGGGCATTGTGCAAGGAAGGTGATGAGTGTATAATGGTGAATGAGATAGTTCTCTTGGCCTTCTGAGGCATTCTCTCTTATGAGGGAAACAGACAAGTAAATATAGGCCATTGCATTATAACATGTTGGGAAGGGTTAAGTACAGGGTGCTTTGTGGAAGTATTTGGTTTGTATGTTGTGAGTTTAGTACTAGGAAGTAAAGATGATGATGTAATCAGATTTCAGGGCTTTAGATCAATAGATATGTGGACAACAATTCCTGTTATCACCAGTAAAGGAATTTAGCTTAGAACATTCAATATTTTTTTATTCACTATACTAAAATGATTAACTGTAAAATAAAATTTATAAGTCACACAATTCAAGATTAAGTCAATGTCAATGTATTGTCCAATTTATTTACAGTCTAAGAACTTTGGTAAAGATAAATATTTGAAAAAAAGGATTTTTCTGATCATATAGACAAGACTTTTTATCACCTTCATAATATTCTAGAATATCTGCAATAGAAAAATAAAATAATAGCTTGAGATAATAATAAATATCAGAAATGATGTCATAGGATAGTCTATGATTAAGGCATAGCAGTTAGGTGATTCCTAACCTTTCTCAAGCAAAATGACGGTCCCTTTCTCAGGTAAAAAAAATATATATAGTTACTTTGGAAAAAAATACATGAAGATAAACTAAGCACTAGGAATAAATTTTTACATATTGTAATGGTACACACATCTGAAAAATAGTACTACATTAACATTGAGAAGCATTCAACATTTGTTCTATAGTCAATCCTTGTTGTGCATCTGGATTCATAGACCACTTGAAATTGCTTTGGACCTCCCAGGGCATCTGTAACCAGCAGTTGGGTATTCACTGGCAAAGATAATCATACAGGAGAGTAACTTGTTTAGTTCAGTATGTTGGGATCTATAGGATAACTTAAAGTAAGCCTTTTGTGGGTTGTTGCCTTAAACAGATAATTTCATGCAGAAAATGAAGTTTAGAAAAAAGTTTTGTGTAATTATGATATGTGATAGGTGTATACTCCACAATTAAAACCAATTAGAAGACTCTAACCTGGAATCAAAGGAGAACATCTCTTTAAGGAAAATTTCTTAATGTTTAGTGTCAACTTTATTTGGAAAAGTTAGCTCTTAGGCAGAGTGAAAATAAAATTTCAGGCTAGAACAGTACTGCACCTTCAAATGTTGTATGGGTAAAAGAAAGGAATAAAAGGTAAACTAAGTAGTTCCAGGGCTTTCAGTTGTCTATAATTTACAGGTATTGATGTTTGCCAAAATACTTCCATAAACCCTAAAACATAACCAGTTCTATTCCATAGGTATTGAGTGCCTACTCTGAACATTTTGCTAAGCATTTAGTGTACAAAATATATAAGAAGTGGTCCTATAGGCAAGGAACTTATGTCATGTTAAAGCAGGGTTTCTCAACCTTGGTACTAGTGACATTTGGGGCCAGATAGTTCTTTGTTGTGTTCTGTGTATTGTGGGCCGTTTAGCAGCTTCCCTGGCCTTTACCCATTAGATGCCAGTAGCACCCCACCACCCATTTATGACAACTAAAAGTGTCTCTAGACATTGTCCTGTGGGGGACAAAATTGCCCCTGGTTGAGAACCACTGTGTTAAAGAGATAAAACATGTAGATTTAAAACAAATGTTGTACAAACAGTTTTCCATCCATTTACTCAGTTTACATTGTATTCGGTGGAGGCTCTGAAATTTCTAAGTAGTGAGGACTTAGAAGCAACAGTCTGATTGAAAGGGACAGCTTGAAGATACATTTGCATAGCACTTTGCATAAGATTGAGAAAATGCCATTTGTACACAGAAAGGGATGGGGAGTGAAGGGTGCTAATGGAGATAATTTAAAGGAGAAGGATGTTAAGGTGTTTATGCACTCCAGGATGCTAGCAGTTTGCAGAGTGGTTGTACTATAGAGTTTCAGAGATGGGCCTGGGGTGAAAAAGTTCTCAAAAAACTTTATGAAGGAGCTAGAACCTTAACTGGTCTTTAGAAGGTGGTATGCTGTAAGTATCCGAGGAGAATTTAGGGGTTTTTGAAGCACTTTCATGTTTATAATCTCCCCAGTGATTTGGGTTTCCCAGTGGCTTGTAATCCTTGTTATGTAACTGAGAAAAGTGGGGTTCAGGAAGGTAAAGTGACTTGCCCAAAATTGAATAGGGAGGAATGGTGGAGCCAGGATACAGACCCCGGGCTTGACAGCTTTTACATGGGCAGTAAGGGAAAGGAGGGGATCGTGGGTCTGGCTAGTAGAAACAATGAGAGGAGGAGATAAATGCAACAGTGTTAAGTTGACAGTAAAGAAACCACCCTACATGGAACAGAGGATTAGTTTAGAGACTAGTGGAAGTTGAAATTGGGAAGGTAAGCTGGGGCTGGCTGGGTTCTGAGAATCTTCAGTGCTAGTCTGAAGCATCTAAATTTGAACCTCTAGTCAGTGGAAAGCCGTTATAGGTTTTGAGGGGTGTGACGTGATAAATGATTCATCTGGCATTATTGTACACAACAAGTTGGAGGGAAAGCACTATAGTGTGAAATACAATTTGAGACATTGGGAGAAATGTCATAAACCACCTCTCTAGGAACTGAATGATTGATAATTGGCCTTTATAACTGTTCCACAATTATAAAACGTAACTGTGTGTTTTAGGTTCACTCTTAGGTGATAAAACACGAATGACTGAGTTATCAAGAGATATGAATGCATACATCAGGCCATCTCCTACTAGAGGGACTTTAGGAGGTGTGACAAGGACCACAAATGAAGCTATTCTACTGTGTGAAGGAGGGGGATATGACATCATTCTTATTGAAACTGTAGGTAAGTGATTTTTGTATTTCATGAAAATAAAATGCTATTATAATGAATGTTATATAAAGATGAGTGACAATTTCATTTTTATTCATTCAGCAGATTTTTATTAAAGGTGTACTTAAATACAAGATATTATCCCATACTCTGTGGGAGATATGTGTATGTAGACTATAATCGTTAGCTTCAAAGAGTTTACCATTTAAAGGATAGAAATAAGCCATGTCTCTGAATAACTGTTACACAAGGTGGTATGCTGTAAGTATCCGAGGAGAATTTTAAGCATTAGCATGACCTATGGAAACAGTGCTTTAACACAACACCTGATTTGTTTAAGCACATTTTACATGCCTGCAATATTCACTTAGAAAGTTAACATAGTTGGGTGCTTCTTGAACATGGGACCTTGTTTCATTTATTTTTATATCCCCAGCATATAACTACATACAGGGAAGATATAGAGATGAAAACCCCAAGAAATTCACATTCTTCTAGAAATACAAAATATTATATTACTGTGTGATGAATGTTTGTGGCAGAACCTAACCCAGATTCAGGGGATAAGAAAGACTTTATGGAGAAGATGACAGTTGACCTCAGTACTGAAGGAAGAATTGGAGTTAAGCAAAGCACGGAGTAAAGGGTATTTGCAAAGGCACAGAAGTATGAGAGAGCATGGCTGTATTAGGGTTCTCCACAGAAGTTATATACACACATACATGTAAATATTAAAAGATTTATTATAGGAATTGGCTCACATGACTGTGAGTATGGGCAAGTCAGAATTCCATAGGGCAGGCTGCAAGTTGGCAACTCAGTGGTGATGTTAAACTCCCCAGGAAAAGCCTCAAGTTGGGAACTCCAACAAAGGTGACAGTGAATTCCCCAGGAGAAGCTGGCTGTTGGAAGTAGAAATAGGAATTCTTTCTGATTGATAACATCCTCAGTTTTCCCTTTAAGGACTCCAGATGATTGGATGAGGATATTCCTTTCATTGCTGAAGGTAGTCTCTGATGATTATAGAAGTAATCAGCCATATATGCAATCAACTGACTAATCATTTAAATTCATGAAATACCCTCACAGTAGCAATCAGGCCAGTGCTTGCTTGACCAAACAACTGGACACCATAGCTGAGACAACTTGACACATGAACTTAACCATAGCAGTGGCCCACTCATAGAACTCTAGTTTGCTCGGGATACTTAGAGCATAGAGTATGAAGACAGGGAGTGAAGAAGCAGGAGGTGAGGAACTTACATGCCAAGGAGTTTGGAGTTTACCCTGACGATACTGGCAAGCCACTGCAGGGTTATAAGCAGGAATGTGACAAAACCAGATATGCATTTTGGAAATACCCTTGGCAGTAGAATGTTGGGTGCTTAGAGAAAGATCTAGAGTGGAGGCACAGGGGCAGTTAGGAAACTTGTATTAATCCTGGAAAGATGTGGGGGACTGAACTAAGCAGCTGCAGTGGGAATGGAAAAGATGAGATGGATTGAAAAACATTGAGGGTAAATTGGCAGGACTTTATCCATGATTGGCTGTAAGAGGTTAGGATGGAAGAGGAATTAAGGATAATAAAAAGGCAGATTTGGAGAGGGAGAAAATAATGAGCTCAATTGTACATATATTAAACTAGAGTTGTTTATTGGTTGTCCAAAGTAACCACATGTCTCAAGATGAGAAATACAGATTTAGCCATTATCAGCATAGTGCATAGTTTCATAGTTCAAGCTATGAATTTGGTTGAGATCAACTGAGGAAAATATGTACTAAAACAGAAAATAGCCAAGACTGGGACTTGAGAAACTCTAATATTTAAAGTGGATAGAGGAAGAATGGCCTGAGTGTTATAGAGAGGATAAAGCGAAAAGGGTACCTTAAAAACCAAGTGCATTGCTTGGAAGTTAAATATGGCTGTTTATCCCAGAGACTCAAAATAACAGTGGAACAAACAAGAAAGGAATTTATTTTCTCCTAGATGGAAGATAGTTAGAAGCAGGCAATCCAGTGGTGGTTTGGTATGGTGGTTCTACAATGTCTTCAATGTCCCAGGTCTCACTGCTCTTCATTCTTGGCAATTAATTTCCCTCCTCAAAGTTACTTGTGGCTAAAAGATGGCTGAGGAAGCTCTAGTTGTTATATCCATGCTCTAGGTAGAGCAAAGGAGGAAGAGGGAATAAGGAGTAAGGCAAAAGAGGTATACCTTCCAGCTGGATTGGCACCCTTTAAAGACTTTTTCTGGAAACCTTATGTCTTTAAATAACTTCTTTGGAAGCCTTGTCTAATGACTGTTACTTTTATTTACTAATCATCTCTAGCTGTGAGGGATCCAGGTAAATGTGATCTTTCACCTTGATGTTCCTAATAACAGTGGGTAGGGAAACAGGGAAGAATAGAAATGGAATAGACAACTAGAAGTCTCTGCCACACCAAGAAAAGAGAGTTTCAAGAATAGTTTGTTGCATAAGCAGTTTTAATACAGCAGTGGATACCGAAGTCAAATTTAAGTGGGTTGGGATTAATGTGAAGTAAGGAAGTAGAGACAGTGAGCGTAATTACTTCTTTACTTGACAATAAAGGGAAAGTGAGAAATATGGTGAAAGTTGGAGGAGGATCTGAGTTTTTGTTTTGTTTTGTTTTGTTTTAGGATGAGAAAGACTTGTGTACAATTTAGGTGGTGTGCTGAAGGACAAGAGCCTGTAGACAAGGGAGAAGTTAAAAATAAAAAAGGAATAAGAGTCCAGTGGTTCCCATTTATTAAATGTTTATATGCATTGGGTAGTATGCTAAGTAGTTTGCACACATTGGGTTATTTTTTCCTTGTAGCAATACTAGGAAGTATGTATGATCATTCCATTTTTACAAGTGAGGAAACTGAACCTTAGAAAAAGAAGTGGTTGATCCAGAATTTTAAATGAACACACAACCTCCAAGTGGTCCCTCTGAAGTTAATTTCCAAGACTGCTTCAGTTCTCTTACATTTGCGTTTAGGCTAACTATTTTGTTATAACAGGAATAGTTTGCTTTCAATTTTAGGATGGACAGAGGAGATGCTCAACAAATTATCATCAATCAATATTTTAAAAGTTTTTTTTTTTTTAAATTTCCCTTTCCTTCACCACTCTGATCTAAGTACATTTCTTAGGATTGATTCAAGACATAAAGATTAGAATTTAGAATAAAGTGTAAGAATAAAGAAGTGAGCCATATAGTAAACAGAGAAATGAAGCTTTTAATAAGCAAAATATAATAAGAAACAAATAAAAAAGAGACTGATGGCCCAGAGGAAGTAGAAAGGAATGTAAGGTTAATCTTCAGGCAATACCTCTTACACTGAGACTGGAGAGGAGGCAGTACTGTGACTTTGTATTTGTATGTGTTTATCTGTGGAGGGGGAGAAGAGAGGTGGAGGAAGTTCCTGCCTCTATTTCCTTTGTGAAGTAGGTGCCACTTCATTATCAAGTGGGGAAATTACTGGAAAGTGAATGTTTGTAATAGCCATGGTGAGAATGGGAAAGGAAGCTGACTGAGGGCATTTAAGGGGATTACCTTTATCACACAGTGAGGAAAACGTAGCAGATAATTGGAGATCATGACTATAGTAGCACCTGTTCACACGGTTGAGCAATTTGTCCTGTATGCTTACAGAGAAGAGAACATAGAAAATTAGACTGATTCATGGTTGGAGGTTTGCAGGGCTGGTGTGCAGATGAGTAGACAAGAGAGTTAAATGTATTGACAAGAATGATTTAAGATTAGAATCACAATGTTCAAGCTGCTAACTAATGTAAGAGAAGCCAAGAAAGAGCTGTGCAAGAAGAGAAAATGGAGGTCTCAGGTTCTTCACTGCTTCAAAGACTAGTTCTAATGGGAATAAGGGAGGGAGAGTGTTGGGAAGGAAAACAGGTTTGCTCATTGGGTAAGATGGTGGTTCTTAATACATTGCTCAGAGGTGGGGTGTCTCAAGTGGTGACCAAGTTGAGTGTGTGACCATGTATCTGAGTGAATGAAGTGGAATGGAAATGATGGTTAATGTAGTTGAGAAAGTCTAAGAACTATGAATATTTTAGTGTATGGTTGTGATTTAAAATTTCAGGTGTGGGTCAATCAGAGTTTGCTGTTGCTGACATGGCTGACATGTTTGTTTTACTACTGCCACCAGCAGGAGGAGATGAATTGCAGGTAATTGTTTTCTGATTTTTTTTTAATTCTAAAATGCAAAGTATACAGCCCTGAAAGTACAGGTTTCCAGTGTTGTGTTTTTGTAAATTAAGTGGATAAAAGTATAGAGAAGAAAATATTAGTTTACAGTGGCTAAAATACCTGAGTGAAAGGTAGATTCTCTATAATTTTATCCCAACTTATAGTGATAGAATGTATAACCTTAAACTAATAATGTAACTTAGAGTTTTCCACCTGTAATTTGGGAATGAGTGGAATATATGAACAGTGCCAGTGAAATGATACCACTGTTGAATAGGTGTTTGTAGTATACTTGGTTCATGTATCGTAAGATACTACTTTGTTTTTAGCTGGGATCCCACTATCATAATTTTGTGTATTTAAAAATAAGATTCTTACTAACCTCTCTTTCATTTGTATAATTTTAAAATACTTACAATAGACAAGATGCTGTGATTTAGAAACATTAGCCATTAAGATTTAATTGTTGAAAGTTGAGATTAAAAATATTTGGAAAAAAAATTAATCTTAGATGAAAAAAATCTGTATTTCACAAATAAAGTTTGGTTTTTGGATTTCATCCTTTATGTCTAGTATTTTTATGCAACATAATTTAAATCAAGAGATAGGGGCATTTTTAGCCAGCAGGTTATTTTTCCTCAAGTAGAATTTGAAAACAAAACACTATATACATTGAAAGAAAGTTTCAAAAATTTTATTTCTAGAAATGCAAATGTTAGTGATGTGTTTTCTTTTTAAACACCTTAACGATGGATGGTTTTACAGTCTGCGATGTTAGCTCATGAGAAGTGGAATCTACCATGAGACAGTGTGAACTTGTCTTGTCTCATGCCGATATAGTTACTCTAATTCTGAATGTATTTCAACATGTTAGTCTCTAAACTTGGAAGAGATATAACAGATGACCTTCCTATTCCCAAAACCCAGTGCTTTTGAGTAATTTCTGTTGAGCAATTGTGATTCCTGGCACCCAGTGTTTAAGAAGATGCTGAGAAAAAGTTAGGTAATGAAGTGTATACTTTAAAAATCTTAGCATTGACTGGTTGTCCCGTTTAACGCTAGTCATGATTAAATTAAATGTTTTTGAGAATTCAAATTTCCCCCCTTTTCTCTTTAGGGTATCAAAAGGGGTATAATTGAGATGGCAGATCTGGTGGCTATAACTAAATCTGATGGAGACTTGACTGTGCCAGCTCGAAGGATACAAGCGGAGTATACGAGTGCACTGAAATTACTCCGCAAACGTTCAGAAGTCTGGAGACCAAAGGTTAGCTTGCCATTCTACATCTTTCATCCTGGGTGGACTGTGCACATTATAAGAGAGAATGGAAATCCCAAGCTAGACATGTAATCAATCCTTGCTTATATGTGAAGATTACAATTTTTAAAATTATGACAGAGCCAGAGTGTGTAGTCATAATTTTAAATATAATCCTTCAACCACTAGATGTCAAAAACCAGATGTGAGGTGATAGATTAGGTTGCTTAATGCTTGATTTGAGCCAGTCAAAAGTGGTAGCAAATCCATTCCAAAAGGAGACATCCTTAAGATTATGGAGCAGTTAATGATCTGGTTATTTATAATGGAGTTTGAGTAAGACAGAAAGTTTGTGATGTGATACTTTTTTTTTTTAAACAGCTTTATTGATATACATGTCAAATACCAGACAATCCACTCATTTAATGTGTATACTGCAACTGTCACCACGGTCAATTTTAGAACATTTTCCACTAATAGATTTTTATAAATATTTTAGCCAAAGAAAATCATAAAAATGGGACCCAGAAGAAAACTCTTAGAGGTGTTTTCCTAGTACAGAAACTCCTTTTTTAACAAACTTAAAACTTGTCATAGCTACTTTCCAGAGTAGAAGAAATTCAGTTCTGTCAATGAACTGATAAAATATGAAGTTGCTTATATGAAGACACTTGGGGAAAATTGACAGCCTGTTTGTGTAAGTAGTACAGAAGCTTCTATACTTGATAAAATCATAGATGTGATACTTTTTAACAAGTATACTTAAAAATATTTTTTTCCTTTATTAGAGTATTTGTGAGTTTACAGAACAATCATGCATAAAATACAGTATTCCCATATACCACCCTCCCACCAACACCTTGCACTGGTGTGGAACATTTGTTACAACTGATGATAGCACATTTTTATAATTGTACTGTTAAAGTCCATGGTTTAACTTAGGGTTCACTGATTGTGTAGTATAGTTCCATGGATTTTTTTTTTTTTAATTTTATTCTGTTATATATAATCTAACATTTAACCTTTTAATCATATTCAGATATATATATTTCAGTGCTATTCATTGCATTTACAATGTTGTGCTGCAATCATCTCTATCCAGTACCAAAACATTTGCATCATTCCTAATAGGAACCCTGTACATTTTAAGCCTTAACTTCGCATTCCCTTTCCCCATCCTGTCCCCTGGTAAGCTATATTCTAGATTTTGACTCTTATGAGTTTGCCTATTTTAATTGTTTTAAATCAGTGAGATCACACAATATTTGCCCTTTTGTGCCTGGCAACAGGATGTCTTCAAGGCTCATCCATGTTGTCTCATGCATCAGGTCTTCATTCCTTTTTATGGCTGAATAACATTCTATTGTATGTATATATCAAATTTTATTTATCTGTTCATCAGTTGATGGACATATGGGTTGCTTCCATCTTTTGGCAATTGTGAATAATGCTGCTATGAGCATCAATGTGAAGATATCTGTTTGAGCACCTGCTTTCAGTTTTTTGGGGTATATACCTAATAGTGGGATTGCTGGGTCATGTGGTAGTTCTATACTTAATTTTCTGAGGAATCATCAAACTGTCTTCCACAGCAGCTGCACCATTTTACATTGCCACCAGAAATAAATGAGTATTCTTATTTCTCCACATCCTCGTCAACACTTGTTATTTTCTGTTTTTTTTTTTAATAGCAGCCATTCTAATGGGTGTAAAATGGTAACTCTGTGGGTTTGATTTGCATTTCCCAGATGGCTAATGACATTAAGCATCTTTTCATTGCTTTCTGGCCATTTGTATATCTTCTTTGGAGAGAGATCTGTCCAAGTCATTTGCCCATTTTTTAAATTGAGATGTTTGTCTTTTGGTTGTTAAGTTGAAGGATTTATTAATAAATTCTGAAGATGAATCCTTCATCAGATATGTGGTCTCTAAATATTTTCTCCCATTGTGTAGGTTGTCTTTTTACTTTCATAATAAAGTCCTTTGAGGAGCAAGTTTTTGATTTTGATGAGGCTCCGATTATCTATTTTTTCATTTGTTGCTTGTTCTTTGAGTGTAGAGTCTAAGAAACCATTGCCTAACATTGGGTCCTGGACGTGCTTCCCTATTTTCTTCTGGGAGTTTGATAGCGCCTGCTCTTATATTTAGGTCTTTAGTCCATTTTGAGTTGATTTTGTATATGGTGTGAGGTAAGGGTCCTTTTTTTTTCAAATGGAGATCCAGTTTTCCCAGCACCATTTGTTGAAGAGATTATTCTGCCCAGTTGAGTAGTCCTTGTCACCTTGTCAAAAATCAGTTGGCCATAATTGTGAGGATTGATTTCTGGTTCTCAATTCTATTCCATTGGTCCATCTGTCTGTCTTTGTGACAGTGACATGCTGTTTTGATTATTGTGGCTTTGTAATAAGTATTAATATTGGGAAGTGTAAGTCCTCCAACTTCATTCTTCTTTTTCAAAATGGCTTTAACTATTCAGGGCTCCTTATTCTTTCGTATAAATTTGATGGTTGGCTTTTCCATTTCTGCAAAAGAGGTTCAAATTTTGATTGGGATTGCATTGAATCTATAAATTGCTTTGGGTAGTACTGACGTTTTAATGATATTTAGTCTTCCAGTCCATGAACATTTATTTAGGTCTTTTTAAATTTCTTTTAGCAATGTTTTATAGTTTTCTGTGTATAAGTCCTTCAAATTCTTGGGTAGATTTATTTCTAGATACTTGTTTCTTTTAGTTGCTATTTTGAATGAAATTTTTTTCTTCATTGCTTGTTCCAATTGTTTATTGCTTGGGTATAGACACAATACTGATTTTGGGGGTGTTGGTCTTATACCCCACCACTTTGCTGAATTCACTTGTTAGCTCTGGGTGCTTTGTTGTGGATTTTCCAGAATATTTTCAGTATCATATTTACAAATAGGGAAAGTTTTACTTCTTCCTTTCTAATTTGGATGCCTTTTATTTCTTTTTTCTTGCCAAATTTCTATGGCAGGAACCTCCAGTACAATGTTGGTAACACTGGTGACAGTGGGCTTCCTTGTTTTGTTCCTGATCTTAGAGGGAAAGCTTTCAGTCTCTCACCATTAAGTAGGATGTTAGCTGTGGGCTTTTCAAATATACCCTCTATCATGTTGAGGAAGTTTTCTTCTATTCCTAGTATTCTAAGTGTTTTTATCAAGAAAGAATGCTGGATTTTGTCAAATGTCTCACCTGCATCAATTGAGATGAATGTGGTTTTTTCATTCATTCTGTGAATGTGGTATATTACATTAATTGGTTTTCTTGTGTTGAACCACCTTTGCAAACCAGGGATAAATCTCACTTGATCATGGTGTATAATTCTTTTAATATGCATTTGGATTCAATTTGCTAGTATTTTGTTGAGGAGTTTTGCATCTATATTCACAAAAGATATTGGTCTGTAGTTTCTTTTCTTGTAGAGCTTTATCTGGCTTTGGTATGGGGGTGATGTTCTCATAGAATGAGTTAGGGAGTGTTTCCTTCTCTTCAATTTTTTGGAAGAGTTTGAACAGAATTAGAGTTAAGTCTTCTTGGAATGTTTGCTAGAATTCCGCTGTGAAACCTTCTGGTCCTGGGATTTTGTTTGTTGAGAGGTTTTTGATTACTGAGTCAATCTCTTTACTAGTAATTGGTTTGTTGAGATCTTCTTGAGTCAATGTAGGTAGTTTGTGTGTTTCTAAGAATTTGTCCATTTCTTCTAAGTTATCTAATATTTTGGCATACAGTTGTTCATGGTATCCACTTATGGTCCTTTTATTTCAGCAGGATCAGTAGTAATGCCACCCTTTTCAGTTCTGGTTTTCATCATTTGTAGCCTCTCTTTTTTTGCTTTGTCAGTCTAGCTACAGGTTTATTGATTTTGTTGATCTTTCCAGAGAACCACCTTGTGGGGTTTTTTTGGTTTTGATGATTCTGTTGTTTTTGTTTGTTTGTATGTTTTTTGCTTTCTATTTCATTGATCTCTGCTCTAATCTTTGTTATTTCCTTCCTCTACTTCCTTTGGGTTTATTTTGCTCTTCTTTTTCTAGTTCTTCCAGTTTTAAGGTTAGGTCTCTGATTTGAAGTCTTTCTTCTTTTTTAGTGAAAGTACTGAGTGCTATGAATTTCCCTCTCACCATTGCTCTCACTGCATCCCATAAGTTTTGGTATGTTGTATTTTCATGGTCATTTGCCTCAAGAGATTTCCCAATTTTGCTTCTGATTTCCTCTTTAACCCATTGGTTGTGTAAGAGTATGTATATGCTGTGTGAAATTAGGAAGCCCCTACTTAATAAGTCAAGCCCTTGATCTTGATGCTTGTTCTTGTGAAACTTATAGCTATAAAAGGGAGGCTCAGCCTTCCTATAATTATGTCTAAGAGGCACCTCCAGAGAACCTCTTTTGAACTCAGATGTGGCCTTTCTAAGTCCAACCCAGCAAATAAAAAAAAGTATGTTTAATTTCCACATATTTATAAATTTTCCCTTTCTCCCTCTGTTATTGATTTCTAGCTCCATTGTGTTGTGTTCAGAGAATGTACATTATATTATTTCAATTTTTTAAAAAATTTATTGAGACTTGTTTTGTGACCCAATATATGGTGTATCCTGGAGAATGATCCTTGTGCACTTGAGAAGAATGTGTGTTCTGTTGTTGTGTGCAGTATTCTATACATGTCTGTCAGGTCTAGCTGGTTTAGTGAATCTAGCTGGTTTAGTGTACTTCCTTATTGATCTTCTGACTAGATATTTTATCCATTATTGACAGTGGTTTGCTAAAATCTACTACTACTGATGTAGAACCATCAGTTTCTCCATTCACATCTGTCACTATTTGCTTCATATATTTTGCTTCATATGTTTCATATATATTAGGTCAATATATATTTATACCTATTATATCTCCATGTTTAGTTTTCTGCTTTATCAGTACGTTACAACCATCTTTGTCTCTCGTAACTGTTTTTGACTTAAAGTCTATCTTATTCAATATTAATATGACTACCCCAGCTCTCTTTTAGTTACTACTTGCATGGTATATTTTTTTCCATCCTTTCATCCTCAAGCTACTTATATCTTTGACTTTAAGGTGAGACTCTTGCAGACAGCATATAGTTGGGTAATGCTTTTTAATCCATTCTGCCAATCTCTACCTTTTGACTGGTGAATTTAATCCATTTACATTTAAAGTTACTACTGATAATGTAGGTCTTCTGCCATTTTGCTTTAACCTTTGTAAGTCTTATACCTTTTTTTTGTCCCTCACTTCCATTAAAACCTACTTTTATATTTATTTGCTTACTTGTTTTGGGCCACATTTAGTGCCTTCTCATTTTTATCTGAATATGTTTTTCATCTGTTTTACTTGTGGTTACCATGGGGTCAAAATTTAACCTCCTAAATATATAACAGTTATATTTGATTTGATACCAACTTAACTTCAATAGCATGAACATGTACTTTTTCTATCCCCTCGTCTCCACACCTTTTTTTGTACTTGTTACCACTTCTATCTTTGTACATTGTGTTTCCAAAAACCTAGATTTATTAATTTTTATGCATTTGCATTTTAGCAACTGTAGGAAGTAAGAAGTTGAGTTACATACCAAACAATACAATACAGTAGTACTGGCATTTCTAATTACCAAAATGGTTACTTTTTACCACAGGTCTTTATTTCTTTGTGCTACTTGGAACCACTGTCTAGTGTTCTTTCATTTCAGTCTGAAGAATTCCCTTTAGAATCGGTTATAGGGCAGGTCTAGTGGCAATATACTTCCTCAGCTTTTGTTTATCTGAGAATGTCTTAATCTCTTCCTCATTTTTGAAAGAGAGTCTCACCAGATATAAAATTCTTCGCTGGCAGTTGTTTTCTTTCAGCACTTTAAGTATTTTAACCCACTGCCTTCTTGCCTCCATGGTTTCTGATGAGAAATCGGCACTCCATCTTATGGGATTCCCTTGTATGTAACACATTGCTTTTCTCTTGCAGCTTTCATAACTCTCACCTTGTCTTTTGCATTTGATAGTGTAATCAATAGAGGATGGGGTGTATTTTTCTTCATGTTTATCCTGTTTGGTGTTCTCTGAGCTTCTTGGATGTGCATATTCACATCATTTGCTATGCTTAGGGAATTCTCTGTCATTATTTCTTTGACTGTTCCTTCTGTCCCTTTCTTTCTTCTACTTCTGGGACTCCCATAATGTGTATATTGGTGCACTTGATGGTGTCGCATAGTTTTCTTAGGCTGTTTTTTCTTTTAATATTTCTTTTTATTTTCTGCTCCTCAGCCTGACTCATTTCAAGCATCTTTTCTTCAGGTTCACTGATTCTTTCTTCTACCAGCTCCATTCTGCTCTTGAATCCCTCCTGGGCATTTTTCATTTCAGTTATTGTGGTCTTCAAATCCAGTATTTGTATTTGGTTCCTTATAAAAATTTCCCTTTACTGAGACTTTCCTATTGTTCATTCATTGTTTTCCTGATATCCTTTAGTTCTTTCTCTGTACTTTCCTTTATCTCCTTAAGCATTTTAAGATTATCTTTTTAAAGACTATTTGGTATGTCTATATTCTCATCTTCTCTGTTGGTGTGTGCTGTATTTTTATCCTCTTCCTTTGGATGGGCTATCATTGCCTGTTTCTTGGTTTTTCTTGTACTCATTTGTGTCACACTGAACATTTTAATATTTTAAAATGTCAGCTCTGGGATTTACTCCCTGGGATATCTGCCTCTTGGTTTGTAACCAGCTGGCAATAAGACAGAGATCTTGAGCTTCAGCCGTTCTCTCTGGGAAGTGGTAACAAGTCTGTGCAGGGTTTTCCCTGTCTTTCTGGGCCTCTGTCTTGTCCTTGGGTTTTTGCTTTTTAGTTGTCTTGGTATTCCCCTGTTTACAGGAGTTTGGTTCTCCTGTTTCCCAGGAGACAGACCTCCCTCTCCATGGTGTTTGGAGCTGGCAGGCCTTTGCCGCAGACTATCTGCCTGTATAGTTTTTTATACTCCTTTTGTTGTCTCAAGCTGTATTTTCTTGGAGAGCAAGTTCTGGGGAGATGGTCCCCTGAAGAGGACTTTCCAAAGTCAGTATTTCCCAGCCAGAACAGGATGAGGCATCCACCAAGGGGGTGCAGACTGGCTCCAAAGAGCCCTGTGGAGGGGGTTAGCAAGGGTACTAAGAGGTTCTCTGACAGCTCCCCAAGGCGGAGCTTTCCTGGCCTGTCCAGCAAGTGCAGCCCTTCAGCTAACTGTCCCCCGCAGCCCTGAAGAAGCACTGTGTCTTTAAATCTCCACTGTCTCTACCCCTTTCCAGGAGGGTTGAAACAGTGAAACAATGGCTGCTCTCAGAGCCAGGACCCAGCAATCCGAATTTCCTAACCAAAAGCCATAATTAGTGATCGGCCGTGCCCACCCCTGTTCCTTGGGGAAGAGGATTTTTCTGTCCCTTGCTGTTACCAGCAGCAGGGACTAGTCCCTGCAGCATCCTGTCATGAGAGTGGGGGGTGGGCATAACAGTAGCCATAACAGGAAGAGAGTGATTTACAGTTATTTACCATAATTTATCAGCATTTCCTCCCTCTCTTCCCTGAATACTATACAGTGTTCTTCTGGCCTCTGGAGTTTCAAAATAGTAGTTTCAGACAGTTCCTGCCTGTTTAGTAGTTGTTTTGGTGGAAGGACTGAGTCCCAGAACACTCTACTCCACCATCTTCCCTTGAAGTCCCAACAAGTATACTTTCAATAAGCTATTTTTAATAAGAAAAAATACCTGAAAAGTCCTGTAACAAGTGATGCTATAATTTTGATGCTTTATCTGCAGGAGTACACTATGTTATTAAAGAATAAGCTGTAACTATTACGAGAACAATGATGACATATCTTACCTTCAACCTCTCGTTTTCTCCAACCATATTGTTTTTTTTTTTTGAGTTTGGAGCTGTCTTATACATTCAGATGCTGAATGCTCAACTCTTATCACTTGCTGAATCAGGCAAATTTGACATAGGGAAGGAGGCTATTTTCTCAATTCAGCTTCATTTCCTGGCACACAGGCTGTAGGAATCTTAGCTAGCATTGCCCTTATCATCCTTATTACTGGCTCATAATTCCTCCATGATTCCTCTTGAGACTATCTGAGCAATCCTAAATTAAAGTAAATAACTGGGCTAAAAATTTGACTTTGAAGCATTGTCTTATTTCTAATATGTACTTAGTAATCTCAGATACCTAAGTTACTGCAGTATATTTACTTTGCACAGTTATAAAACTTCTCATTTTTGTTACTTGTCTATTTCCTTAGACTGTGAAAAGTTAATTGACAAATATCAGAGTTCCTCATAAAAGGGTTTTCTGTCATTTTAAATAAAATAGTTACGGTTCTTCCCTTTTCAATAGGTAATTCGTATTTCTGCCAGAAGTGGAGAGGGAATCACTGAAATGTGGGATAAAATGAAAGAATTCCGGGACCTGATGCTTGCCAGTGGGGAGTTGACTGCCAAACGACAGAAGCAGCGGAAAGTTTGGATGTGGAATCTCATCCAGGAAAGTGTGTTAGAACATTTCAGGTCCTATCCCACAGTAAGGGAACAGATTCCTCTCTTGGAAAAAAAAGTTCTCAGTGGGTCTATGTCTCCAGGACTAGCAGCAGAATTCTTGCTGAAAGCTTTTAAAAACAGAGATTAATGAAACTTACTCTGTATAATAATTTTATATATAGTTTAATAAAGTATTCTAATGTTAAAAATCACCTATAATGCTTATCTTTTCAGTAATTTCATTAATTTCTTTTCAGAATTTCAATAATCTTTTTATGGTGCCTTTGACTTCCTTATTTGTGAACCATGTTTAAAAATCTGAAGGAAGTTACATACAGATGGCAAAGGTTAGTCAGACAATATTTGTAACATAACTCTTGTTTGCTACAGATGTTATATCTTTTTATTCTTACGCCCTGGTGGGGTGGCCTGTAGGATAGTTTCTTTTTTCTCAATCCAGAGCAGAGAAAGCTGAGGACAGAAAAGATTATGTCCCTTAACATGCTTTCTTTTATTCTGTATTCTCTGATATTCCAGAAAACATATGCAAGAGTGACCGCATTTTTGAAGTCTTACTTGATACCAGAGCAATACACAGTGGGCTTCTAAGAGCTTAAAATCATGATTGACATTTAGTGTACCAAACTATTCTGGGAATTTCTGAAATGACCATGTATGCAAGTAGCAAAACAGCTGGAATGATGTAGTAATGTGAACGAAACACAACTTTAAAATCTACTTCCTGGACTTGTGGACACCTCTTGTCCCAGATAGGAAAGAGAGCCAAAAGGTTACTGGGGAAATCAGCAGCAAATAATGTGGATCCATTAATCCCCAAGAATTAGAAAAACCCCAAGAGACCCAAGTAAGATCAGAACAATTCTTGGGTTATTTTGTTTGAATATTATCCAAGTCTTTTGTTTTCTTCCTCCTTGGCCATTCACTTCATGTTAGCATCTTAAATGTCTATTTTATTCTTGATGGTGAAGAACAAGTTTGTTCTACAGAGGCAGCATGGCACAGTAATTAAGAGCTTGGACTGTGGAGTTGGACTGTGGGTTTAAACTTTAAACCCAAGTCAATCACTTTTTAAGCTGTGAAAGCTTGGATAAGTAACCTAACCTCTCTAAGTTTCAGTTTCCTCCTCAGTAAAATAGAATTGACATATTAACTTCAAAGGGTTAATGAGGATTAGATTAGACAACTCAGGAAAAATTATTTAGCCATCATGCCTGGTACATAGGAAATACTCAAAGGCTGCTTTCTATTATTATTATGTTAAAGTTATGTTAAACCTTATATATAAAATTTCAGTTTTCTTCCATGGTTTATTGCTACCATCATGCTCTTGTTATGGTATTTTATGTTTGTTTTTAAGCACTTGCTCTAGTGAATTCTTTGAATATATTATTTGAATGTATTTTATGCTATTTAGTGGTAGTTAGAACTATGTACATTTCAATAAGATGATTTCTAACCTTAAATTTCTCCATTGCTTAAAATATCTTCCCAGAAACTTTAAACAGATTCCATTCTATACACTGTAGAGTATTTTACATAATATGCCAGCTTTCATTGTTACTTTATCTACTATCTTAAATCAGTTTTCTGCAGTATTATTTTAACAAACATTCTGTCTTACATTTTAAAAAAGATTTGTGGTATTGGCATACCTATATCTTATTTGAGGGTTGAGAGAAAATTGGAAGAGTTATCTATCTAGTCAATTGTTCTAACTTCAGAAAGGACCACCATTAAACGATTGTATTAAATGGGAGACTGGTTTTCAAAAACTTCCAGAGAAGGAATTTTGTAATTTGCCTTAGTAAACTATTACACAGGGAGTAGCAAACCTCCTGTCATTTGTGATACAATCTAAAATACCAGTGGAGACTGCACTAGCATGCATGCATGCGTTCTTTCTTTCTTTCTCTTTCTGCATTGTTAACCCTAAATTTAGCTGCATTTCTTCTGTTTGCAGCTACTTTTAAATGTTATATAGTCATAAAAATCATTAGAAAAACCCTTTGTCTTCCTTATATTGTTATTATTATTACCATTGGCTATGATTTATAGATCAATTTCTAAGATAGTTTTCATTTTTGTTACTCAGTTTATTGGATGCAGTATGATTTAGTGATATATTTTTGACCTTCCTTTTGTTTTGAAATCCATGCTCCCTTTTGTTATACTCAAAAATGCCATGCCACCCCTTTTGTCCCATCTGTGCCAGACCCCTGAACTGGTTAAAAGCGAAGGTTTGGGGTTAGACACAAGTAGGTTGAGGTCCCAACTCTCTTACTAGTTAGCTATATGATTTGGGGCAAGTTGTTTCTTCTACATATGGGCAACAGTTTCCTTATTTGTAAAATTAAGGTAATAATAGCTACCTTACAGAGTTGTTGAAAGAATTAAATGGAAATTGTATGTAGAGTGCTTAGCACTCAGTAATTGATAGGTATTGTTATAAGTATTATACACAGACACTTTATTCTTTGTTCTGCAAAACGGACTAGTATAATTTAATTCCAGATTGACCAAATTACTTAATCTCCCTCTGCTTCTGTTTCTTCACTCTAAAATGGAGATGACAATAGTGTCCACCCAGTGTTGTTTAGTTAATATACATACTGTACCTCCCTACTATATTGTAGTGCTAAGTATTTGTTTAATAATAATTAGTACCTACACATAAGGTTGTTGGAATGATTAAATGAATTACAGTCTCCCTCCATTTTACAAGGATAATCCTTTCCTGAAAAAACCTCATAGGGTTTTTTCTTTGTGAAAAATATAATTACTATTAATTTCTGTAGGTAGGAAAAATGTGCTATGTTCCTGAACTCCAAAATTGACACACCTTAATCCTAAAACGATACCAATCTCATTAAAATGACTGAAGTTTTTTCAGTAGTTCAGATTAGCTATCACAATACAACCTGAGAAGACATCTTCTCTTTGTTAATGACTCTGTATCATGACTACTTACCTGCTTTCCCTAAGCTCTTGTCACTTTTGCCCAGTCAACACTGAAGACAGTAGCAAATGAACAGAATATACCTAAGATATTCAGTATTTATGTAATTCAACTATTAATGCAAAAATAAAGCCCAACACTGAAAATTCATTCAGTAAATTGCCCACATAGAAGTCAGGATGCTACTGCTAAAAACTAGTAAACCATACCTCTGAGAAGTAACTCGTATGTTCCATACATTTGGGCAGTAGGTGGAGCTTGGCTGCTTGTGAAGCCTGAGCAATCCATGTGGGTCTTTATAAACTTAAATGCTTCCTAAGCCAGACTTTATGAAACTCCTCATTAAGTTGAATTCTCATAACCCAAGCAGGTATATCTTGGGGTACCACTGTAATTCATTAGAATGAGAGGTGGTACCAATATTCACTATCTCAGCATTGTTACTCAGATAAGGCTAAGAAAATGATGAACAGTCAAAATTCTCCTTGAAAAAGAACACTTGGAAAAAGATTCTTTTTTTTTTTTTAATTTTTATTGGGATTGTTCAGATACCATACAATTATCCAAAGATCCAAAGTGTACAATCAATTGCCCCTGGTACCCTGATACAGCTGTGCATCCATCACTGCACTTAATTTTTGTTCAATTTTTAGAACATTTTCATTACTCCAGACAAAAAATAAAGTGAAAAATGTAAAAAGAAAAAAAAAAAAAGGAAACTCGAATCCTCCCATATCCCTAACCAACCCCCTCAATTGTTGACTCATAGTGTTGATATAGTACATTTGTTACTGTTTATGAAAGAATGTTGAAATACTGCTAACTCTAGTATATAGTTTGCAATAGGAATATATTTCTTCCCTATATGCCCCTCTATTACTAACTTCTAGTTGTATTGTCATACATTTGTTCTGGTTCATGGAAGAGTTTTTCTAATATTTGTACAGTTAATCATGGACATTGCCCACCATAGGATTCAGTTTTATACATTCCCATCTTTTGACCTCCAACTTTCCTTCTGGTGACATATATGACTCTGAGCTTCCTTCCCCTTTCCACCTCATTCACGTGCCATTCGGCACTGTTAGTTATTCTCACATCTTGCTACCGACACCTCTGTTCATTTCCAAACATTTAAGTTCATCCTAGTTGAACATTCTGCTCATACTAAGCAACCACTCCCCATTCTTAAGCATTGTCCTGTATCTTGGTACCTTATATTTCATATCTATGAGTTTACATATTATAATTAATTCTTATCAGTGAGACCCTGCAATATTTGTCCTTATGTGTCTGGCTTATTTCACTCAGCATATTGCCCTTGAGGTTTTGTCATCAACCCATTTTTTTTTTTTTAAGATGGTTTTGTTCACACACCATACATTCCATTCTAAGTAAACAATCTATGGTTCTCTGTATGGTCACATATTTATGTGTTCACCACCTTCACCACTATCTCTATAAGGGCATCTACACTTCTTCCACAAGGCAGGAGGGAGAGTCAAAGAAGGTAGAGAGACAAAAGAAAGAGGAAAAAAGTGACAGCTAGGAAGTAGCAAAAGGAAAAGTAACCTTAAATCAAAGTAGAGTAAAGAGTCAGACAACACCACGAATGTCAAGTGTCTAACATGCCTCCCCTTTCCCCCCCTCTTATCTGCATTTACCTTGGTGTATCACCTTTGTTACATTAAAGGAAGCATAATACAATGATTCTGTTAGTTACAGTCTCTAGTTTACATTGATTGCATCCCTCCCCCAATGCCTCCCCATTTTTAACACCTTGCAAGGTTGACATTTGCTTGTTCTCCCTTGTAAAAGAACATGTTTGTACATTTTATCACAATTGTTGAACACTCTAGATTTCACTGAGTTACACAGTCCCATTCTTTCTCTTTCCTCCTTTATTCTGGTGTCTCACATGCTCCCAACCTTCCTCTCTCAACCATATTCATAGTTGTCTTTGTTCAGTGTACTTACATTGCTGTGCTACCATCTCCCAAAATTGTGTTCCAAACCATGCACTCCTGTCTTCTCCTATCACTCTGTAGTGCTCCCTTTAGTATTTCCTGTAGGGTGGGTATCTTGTTCACAAAGTCTCTCATTGTTTGTTGGAAAATATTTTGAGCTCTCCCTCATATTTGAAGGACAGCTTTGCTGGATATAGGATTCTTGGTTGGCGGTTTTTCTCTTTCAGTATCTTAAATATATCACACCACTTCCTTCTTGCCTCCATGGTTTCTGCTGAGAGATCTGCACAGAGTCTTATTAAGCTTCCTTTGTATGTGATGGATTGTTTTTCTCTTGCAGCTTTCAGGATTCTCTCTTTGTCTTTGACATTTGATAACCTGATTATTAAGTGTCTTGGCGTAGCCCTATTCAGATCTATTCTGTTTGGAGTACGCTACCCTTATTGGATCTGTAATTTTATGTCTTTCATAAGAGATGGGAAATTTTCATTGACTATTTCCTCTATTATTGCCTCTGCCCCTTTTCCCTTCTCTTCTCCTTCTGGGACACCAATGATATGTACATTCTTGTACTTTGTTTCATCTTTAAGTTCCCGGAGACATTGCTCATATTTTTTCATTCTTTTCTCCATCTGCTCCTTTGCGTGTAGGCTTTCAGGTGTTTTGTTCGCCAGTTCTTGAGTGTTTTCTTCTGCCTGTTGAGATCTGCTGTTGTATGTTTCCATTGTGTCTTTCATCTCTTGTGTATCTACCTTATGTATGCCCAGTGTTTTCTTTACAGCTTCTATCTCTTTTGCGAAATATTCTCTAAACTTTTTGAATTGATTTAGCATTAGTTGTTTAAATTCCTGTATCTCAGTTATAGTGTACGTTTGTTCCTTTGGCTGGGCCATAGCTTCATTTTTCTTAGTGTAGGTTGTAGTTTTCTGTTGTCTAGGCATCTGACCTCCTAGGCCACCCCAATCAGGTTTTCCCAGACAAGAACAGGCTCAGGTCACAGAAGGAGGAAATACTCAGTATCTGGTTTCCCTGATGGTTTTTCTTAGAGAATTGATACACCTGTGCTTTTCTGCCCAGCAGGTGCACCTGTCAGCCTGTCACCGCCTGTGTAAGAGGGTGTGGCCTGTGGCTCTCCTCCCCCAGGCTTTGGAGTCTGGTTCCGGAAAGGTGGCAGTAGAGCTGGGCCCCTCCCTTTCCTCTTGGGAAGCTATGCCCCCTCCAGAGAGGTTATCTGCATATCAATAAGTTCTTTATTTCTCTGACTTTGCTGATCAAAGTGTTTTGATTTTAAAATGGCTGAGGCTGTCTTTACTGCAAAGAGCTGCAGGCTGAAAACGGCTGAGGTTTTCTCCACAGAAAAAGGGACAGAAAATCTCCCAGGTTCACCCATCACCCAGAGATAGCACCTGATCCTCTGGGCTCCCCGTCCTGAGACAGATATGTCCCCCGACTCTCCCAAGGTCAGTTGTCACCAAAAGCCTCTGTCTGCTTGTTGATGATTTGCTGTCTGTATTGAGCAGTTAACATTAAAACCCCAGTTGGAGCTGGGCTGAGAGAGTGCTGCTTTCTAGCACCACAAGGCTTCCATGAGGAAGGGGCTCTTGGCTCTCCACTCTTGGCTCTCAGCTCTCGGCATGGGTCCGCAGTTTTACTTACAGATTTTATGCTGTGATCTCAGGCATTCCTCCCAATTCAGGTTGGTGGATGATGAGTGGACAGTCACGTTTGTCTCCCTGCAGTTATTCCAGGTTATTTACTAGTTTTTTGGTCATTTATGAATTGTTCCAGGGGGGGACTAGCAGTCTTCCCCTCCTCTCTATGCTGCCATCTTAGCTCCCGAGAGCTTGGAAGGAGATTTTAATCTATTTTTTAGTTCTTTCCACTGTAGTAGTTTAGTTAGTTTGTTATTAAATTTATGGACTTTACATTTTCTTCCCTCTTGAAGTGAATAGTTAGTGATAATTCCTGCCCCATGAAGCTTATAGAACTTCACCGTTATTAATTTTTGTTGTCATTGGTGGTAAGTTGGATAACAAAATACTGAAGTGGCACAAAAGCAGTTATAACATATTGAATGCTTTCTTTCCCCAGAAAAATTGGTAACTTTGAATTACAAAATGTTCAGTTCAGTGGCAGATAATAAAGTGGTACATATAAGCAGACACATAGTGACAGGTATTATCTTCATTTATAGATTCTTCTGTGGTATAGAGTAGATAAGGGAATTATTATACATAATTATATAATAAATACATTTTTTAACTTTAAGATTTTTCTTCTACAATTTAACATCTTACATTTTGTTCTTTTGGAGAAAGGTACCTAAAGGTATTTTTCCCAGGAGATTTTTCTACTTATGCTTGAAGTTAATCTTTTAGACATTAAAAAACAAAACAAAAACACTTGATATCAGTGTCTACATTAGCCAGGACTCAGCTAGAAATGACAGAATCTTACTAATTTGGGAAAAAGGAGAATTTATTGGCTCACCTAATCATATAGGGAGAGGCAGCAAGCTTCAGCTACACAAACGAAGCTAGGATTCTCCATGTTTTATCGCTTCCTCTTTGCATTTTACCTCATTCTCTCAGGTTCTTCCAAATAGCTGGAGATGTGGCAACCAGCAGCACTCAGCTCAGAGGAAAGACTTCCCCTATCTCTATAGGTCCAATTCTGAAAGTCTTGGGGGAAGCACTCTGATGGGCCTCCTTGACAGGTCCCATGTCCACCTCCGTGGCCAAGAGGTGTGGGTTTACTGTTTGACTGCTTTCACTGGCACCGCTTGGAGTAGGGGGAAGACCAGTTACCCAAAATAAGTGGGTTGCTAGTCACAGAGGAAAGTAGGATGACAGGCAGACAAGACAAATATATATTAGACATACTTGAATCCATTTTGGAATAAAGTGAGATACAATAAATGTTATTGGTGTGTTGTATTTAAAAATGTGATCTTCACCAAAAAGCTTAATTATATAAGTATTGTCAACATATCACTGAAACACACAAGTGAGGCTAATGTAGTCAAGTGTCATTTATATTCACCTTACATGGCTGGAACACTCTTATTTACTGGAAATTTCTTTCCTAATTCAGTTTTACAAATAGCATATTTTCTCTTTTTATCCCTATTAGATTATTATTTTCTCTTGTTGATAGCAAGGATGCATCTGAAAACAGGAAATGATCACTAGCCTGAAGAGGAATGGTTAAAAAGCACATTATCTTTTAGATATGATTTCTTTTATATCTAGTTTGATTAATGGGAGATTTTAGAGTTATTTTATCCTACGCATCCCCTTTGTGGAATTAAAGAAGCTGTGACTCAAAGAAGGGAATAAATTTTGGTCAGGGGTCCTTTGATTTTATCATTGCCCTGCTCAAGCCTACTCAAGAGGAGATGGATTTATTTTAAATATGGAGATCTCATGAGAATCCAAAGACAGGAGTCAAAGTCCAGCCTTTAAGGATGGAGGCGGTGAGGACTTCCACCTTAACCTCTGATATATGAAGAACTTGGAAGTCGTAACTTCTGTTCTTACCATAAGGAAAAAGCAAACTGAAAATCAGTGACTTTTCTTGGATGCATAAAGACTGAGTTTTCAGGGCAAACCACCATGCAGAAATCTAGGGACAGGTACATCCAGAGAGTCACAGCCAAGATCTGCTTACCTGGAGCAGAGAACACTGGTGCCATAAACTGGTAGGAACACAAATAGTTGTTTTGAAGAAACATGGAGGCTGCATGTAGACTAGTATGAGACTGAGAAAAACCTTGGGGTCACAGTCTAGGGTTACTCTCATACTTTTGTGGACTTTACCTACATGAGCCCTACCAGATTCTCACAGTGAAAAATCTAAGAAAGATCCCCTTGTGTCTCTGGCAGGGGAATGGGAAAGAGTAATCATTGTGTAATATGCTCAGTACTTTCTCTAAAAGGCAAACACTTCAGGGGAAAAGACATTGCCAGAGCCTTGGAATTCCTCCTGTGTTGTATTCTAGTACCTTCTAGTTTCCTGAGGGGTGGGGGGCAGAGTTAACAAGGATCAGGTTACAAGGAAGTAGATTGGGAATGCTGTAGTCAATGAACAGAGTAGGGAGTGGGACTGGGGGGAGCTAAACTGGGGAAACACGTTGGAAGGTCACAGCCCAGAGACACAGGCCCAATAAAAGACAGATTTAGCCATGAGATTACAGAACATGCCACCTCCCTGACAGTATTACCATTCCAACAGGGATCCAGTAAAACAACAGTGAATTACAGCTGAAAGAGCTGCAAGACACTGACTTTATGAGAAGTGCTTAGGGAAGTCCAAACTCAAGAGGGGACGAAAACAAGAAGACTAGAGGAATTTGAAGCCTCTGGCACCTATAGCTACAGCAAAGTATAGCCCAACTCTTAGCCAGATTAACAGGTATCCTCACACTAAAGTCCAATTTGACTAAGTTTATGTTACCTAATACAACATGTTCAGATTCCAACAAAAAATTACAATGTGTGCCAAAAGGTAAGGAAAAAAAAATGTGAAGAGAAAGCAGTCACCAGAACCAGACTCAGATACGACACAGATGTTATAATTAGAGAATTCAAAATAACTGTGATTAATATGTTAAGGACTCTAATGGAAAAAATAGACAACACGCAAGAACAGATGGAAATGTAAGCAGAGAGATGAAAACTCTATGTGAGAATCAAAAGGAAATGTTAGAAATCAAAAATACTGTAACAGAAATGAAGAATGTCTTTGATGGGCTCATCAGTAGACTACACGGCCAAGGAAACACTCAGAGAGCTTGAAGATTGGTCATTAGAAACTTCACAAAATAAAATGCAAACAGAAAAAAAGAATGGAAAAAAAAATCCAGGACATCCAAGAACGGACAATTTCAAAAGATTTAGCACACAAGTAATTGGAATACCAGAAGGAGAAGAGAGAAAAGAATGGAAGAAATATTTGAAGTAATAATGGCTGAGAACTAGCAAAAGTTAATAACAGACAACAAACCACAGATCCAGGAAGTGCAGAGAGCATCAAGCAGGATCATTATGTTCCCCACCCCACCCCACCCCCCAAAAAAACCCTCAAAAAAAACCCCGTATATATCCATATCACATTCAGACTACAGAAAACCAAAGACAAAAAGAGTGGCGGCACCTCCCTGACATGAGCCAGGAGGCCTTGGTCATGACACTTTGCTTCTCTCCTGTCTGCCCCTTTCTAAAGTGTATGCTTTCAAAACTGTTTTTCACAATGGACCATCAAGATCCAGTTTTATCTCATTACCTTACAGCATGAGTGCCCACTTTTACACTAAATAGTTTCTTGGTTCCCAATATCAAATTCCTTATAGAATTGGATTGACTTGTTCATCTCTTGGAGGCAAAAGAGGTCACTGAGGGGAAGTCCAGGGATGCGCTGTCTAGAATCAGGTGCCCACCTCAATCCAGTCCATTGTGGTTGGTGTACGGGTGGGATAATAGGATATAAATATGGTTCCTGCTTATCCAGCAAGAACAGTTTGTAATGCACTTTTTGTTGGGGTTTGTGGGTGGGGCAGGCAGTGATTTATACTTTCACTACAGAATAAATTATTAGGTAGATAAATGAGTTTCATAGGGGTAAGTGATTGTCTTAAGCAGCCAGTATGACAGATTCATAGCTATCTCTCCTAACTCCTTACTCTATTACATGGATTAAAAACAAGCTATGAAGAAAAATGCATTGCTTTTTTTTTCTTTATTAGAGAAATTGTGGGTTTACAGAACAATCTTGCATAAAAATACAGGATTCCCATATGCCACCCTATTAACACCTTGCATTGGTGTGGAACATTTGTTACAATTGATGAAAGCACATTTTTATAATTGTATTGTTAATTATAGTCTGTGGTTTAACTTAGGTTTTACTGTTTGTATAGTGTAGTTCCATGGACTTAAAAAAATTTTTTTATTGTTACCGTATATGCAATCTAACGTTTCCCCTTTTAATCACATACTGTTTGTATAGTGTAGTTCCAGGGACTTTTAAAATTTTTTTATTGTTGCCATATATGCAATCTAACATTTCCCCCTTTAATCACATTCAGATTAGTGCTGTTAATTACATTCACAATGCTGTGCTACCAACATGTATTGCTATTTGATCATAATCTTTTAGATTATTCTTCCTTTTCCCTTAGAAATTCATCAGTCAATTTAATTCTAGAAATATCATTGTTTATTAGAATATGTAAATACTACATCTTTATTTAGGATTAAGAATCTGAGATATCACACCACCTCACTGTTGTTGCTGGTTCCAGAACCTTTCTACCCACTAGCTACAGTCACCTGGGGCTCTTGTAATAATAGAGGACACAGAGATCACTTTACTCAATGAATCTCAGAACATTTTATTGCCCACATAGTATCCATCATATACCATCATTGTCAATCTCTGTCTGAACCTTACTCAAAGAAAGAAACGTCTACAAAGATTTTATAACCCCCTAAACAAGAATATATTCTTTCATCTCCCAATTCTTCCTGCCTTCAATACCTTGAAAACCCATAAAACAAAAGGAACACAAGAGATCCCTTGTACTTCTCTTGTCAAGGTGCCTTGCTTCCTTTGATATTTCACAGTTTATGCCGTACTTTGACATTGAATTTAGCATTGGGCTTTGAATATCCTAAATTTTCTAAGTCTGTGAGGTTAAGTCTTTTATAAGCCTTTGGGTTCCTGTAAGAGATTCAGGAAATTACAGATGCATTCTAAAACAATTAGACTTGAGCAACAGAAAAGCCATTATGAAATATATGGCTACTCAAAGCTATTCTGACTCCCCTTGGTCAATTGTGCCTGTTAGTTAATCCTAACAGGATTTATCCACTGGTCTCTGTTCACCAACACACATGCTTCAACCAATCCTTTTAGCAGCTTTATTTCATGCCTTCCTCCCACCCCCACACTGACCTTCTAGTGGGATTCAACTTGATTAAAGCTGTGAGGAGTTCATCTACTTATTATTTGTCTTCAAGCATTTAGGGAATGTAATTTTCTGTTAGGATTACTTCCTTTTTTTTTCATTAAAAATATTCATTTTTTGATTATAACAGTTTTACATGTTCATTGTAGAAAATTCAGAAAAATAAGAATTATAAAAGAGAATGAAAATGATTGGATTCCTAGCATTTCCAACTGTTAATTTGGTCCACTTCTTTTCAGTCTTTTTTCTGTATAGAGAGAGTTATTTTACAAAACATGGGTCATATTTGCACAGTTGTATAATATTGGCCAAACATTCACTTAAACAGGGTTTTTTTTCTTTAATTCATTTATTTTTAGTTGGGGTAAGACATACATAACATAAAAATCATTTTAACCATTTCAAGTTGACAATTCTTTGACATTAAATATATTGACAATACTGTATAACTTTTACTACTATCTATTTCCATCATTGCAAACCAAAACTCATACTCATTTAGCAATAACTCCCCATTCCCCCACTCCCACCACCCCTGGTAACCACTCTTCTGCTTTCTGTCTCAATGAATTTGCTTATTATTAATGTTTGATAAAAGAGCAATCATACACACTATTTATCCTAGGATTACTTTCTTTTTAACAGAGAATTCTTCAGAACTCCAGTTGGGAAATTAACCATCGGTAATAACTTCCTAGAACCTCTCCTCTTAGCTTGGACAATTTCTGGGGTTGTGAGAATTTTGCATGTTAATACTTAATTGATAATTATTTGATGTATGGTTCTTAAACTTGGTGTCAGAATATTTACGGTTTTTAAATGATGTGTTTAATAGGCAGATAAATATCTCTTTACTTATAAACAAATCTATGGACCTCAGGAGCACAAAGTAGTTGTGTGTTTTTTAAAAAAGTAAAGATGGTAATGCTTTGGTCTTTCTCTGCAGGGCATGTTTATTGGATCATGATTAGCAGTCTATAAATATGAAAGTCTTTAATATACACATTGTTAGGATGCTTTTGGACCGGATTAAGGAGAAAGGGAATAGCCAGCAAGTATGGAACCAAACAGAAGAGGAGAAGGCGGACATTGGGTTATGATAGGTGGAAGACAATGGATAAGTAGAAAGAAAATTAAAGATGCAGTATTAAGTAATCTAAGGAGTCCAGACTCTGGAATATCAGTCTGGATTTAAACTTGAAGTTTGGTATTTCCCAGCATCGTGGCCTTGGGCAAAACTTCTGTGGATCAGTTTCCTCTACTGTAAACCAGGGGTAATAATAGCATCTTCCTCACAGTGTTGTTGTCAGTATTCAATGAATTAATGCCTGTAAAGGGATTATAAAAGTACCTGGAGCATAAAGTATCATGATGTATATTATTATTATATGCATCAGACTCTCCTGAGACTTAGGGTGTTAAGAAAGAAGAGAACTTTGAAATTAGTTTTGATTATCCCAATAATATGTTCTATGTAAGACTGAGGTTGATGTCCAAGCAGAATTGTACAATGATGGCTTAATTTTTTAATAAAGTATAGGAAAAATGGGTCAACCCTACTTGTGAATATACAACTCCCACATTGTCCTGGGGTGAATTGAAGAAATAAGCCATCACTGTATGCTCTTTATACCCAGGAGGTAATACTGAAATCCAGGAGGCCTTGACCAATATTATGAGTCAGTTTTTAGTTTCATTTATGAGCCTTTTTGTTTGTTTGTTTTAGGGTGCAGGACACAATTCATAGACTGTCTCATCATGGGTACCTGTGAATAGACAGGGTCTCCTTGCAGAGCAGCAACCATTCATTCAATAGTCCTCAGTTTGGAGGCTGTATATATATATACCCCAATCCCTTCCTCAGTAAACTGCCATATCCTTCTCATTCCTTTTCCCTGTCCCCTACTCTCTACCTACCCCACACAGACACCCTAAAGAACTGTATGCTTTATGCCTGATTCTTTCCCTTCCTCTGATTCCTGGATCTAGAAATAGAATAAGAGAAAGTTTAGAAGCATCATTTAACTGAACTGACTCCAATTCTCTACGAATTTTTTAAAAGTCTACACTCGAGAGAGAAGTGGAAGAGAAAAGTAAATGTAAACCCAAAAGAGATTCCTTGCAAAATTTCAGAGATTCATTATATGTGGATGCATTCCATTTGTTTTAGTTTTTGTAAAATAACATTTTTACTCTGATTACAAGTTACATATATCCATGGAAAAAAAGTTTAGAAAATAAAAAGATGGACAATATAAATGTTCTAGTTTGCTAATGCTGCCAGAATGCAAAACACCAGAGATGGATTGGCTTTTATAAAAGGGGGTTTATTTGGTTACACAGTTACAGTCTTTTTTTTTTATCTTCATTTTATTGAGATACATTCACATACCACTCAGTCATACAAAACAAATCGTACATTCGATTGTTCACAGTACCATTACATAGTTGTACATTCATCACCTAAATCAATGCCTGACACCTTCATTAGCACACACACAAAAATAACAAGAATAATAATTAAAGTGAAAAAGAGCAATTGAAGTAAAAAAGAACACTGGGTACCTTTGTCTGTCTGTTTGTTTGTTTCCTTCCCCTATTTTTCTACTCATTCATCCATAAACTAGACAAAGGGGAGTGTGATCCTTATGGCTTTCCCAATCCCATTGTCACCCCTCATAAGCTACATTATTATACAATTGTCTTCGAGATTCATGGGTTCTGGGTTGTAGTTTGATAGTTTCAGGTATCCACCACCAGCTACCCCAATTCTTTAGAACCTAAAAAGGGTTGTCTAAAGTGTGCGTAAGAGTGCCCACCAGAGTGACCTCTCGGCTCCTTTTAGAATCTCTCTGCCACTGAAGCTTATTTCATTTTCTTTCACATCCCCCTTTTGGTCAAGAAGATGTTCTCCGTCCCATGATGCCAGGTCTCAATTCCTCCCCAGGAGTCACATTCCACGTTGTCAGGTAGATTCACTCCCCTGGGTGTCTGATCCCATGTAGAGGGGAGGGCAGTGATTTCACCTTTCAAGTTGGCTTAGCCAGAGAGAGAGGGCCACATCTGAGCAACAAAGAGGCATTCGGGAGGAGGCTCTTAGGCACAATTATACGGAGGCCTAGGCTCTCCTTTGTAGCAACTCTCTTCCCAAGGGTAAAACCTATGGTAGAGGGCTCATCCCATCAAACCACCAGTCCCCTATGTCTGTGGTCATGTTAGCAACCATCGAGGTGGGGTAGGCCAATACCCCTGCATTCTCCACAGGCTCCTCAAGGGGGCACTACATATTTTTTTCCTTGTTTGTTTTGTTTTTTTTTAACTTTTTTTTCTGTTTTAAATCAACTGTATGAAAAAAAAAAACAAAAACAAACATACAATAAAAGAACATTTCAAAGAGACCATAACAAGGGAGTAAGAAAAAGACAACAAACCCAAGATAACTGCTTTACTTCCAACCTGTTCCTATTTTACCCCAAGAAAGATACCTAATATAGCAACATTTCTGTGAACTTGTTCCTACTATATCCATCAGAAATTAGCAGACCATAGTCATTCCTGGGCATCCCCAGAACGTTAAATAGCTTATCTGTTCTTCTTGGATTATTGTTCCCCCTTCCTTAATTGCTCTCTATTGCTAGTTCCCCTACATTCTACATTATAAAACATTTGTTTTACATTTTTCAAAGTTCACATTAGTGGTAGCATATAATATTTCTCTTTTTGTGCCTGGCTTATTTCGCTCAGCATTATGTCTTCAAGGTTCATCCATGTTGTCATATGTTTCACGAGATCGTTCCTTCTTACTGCCGTGTAGTATTCCATCGTGTGTATATACCACATTGTATTTATCCACTCATCTGTTGAAGGACATTTGGGTTGTTTCCATCTCTTGGCAATTGTGAATAATGCTGCTATGAACATTGGCATGCAGATATCTGTTCGTGTCACTGCTTTCCAATCTTCTGGGTATATACCGAGAAGTGCAATCGCTGGATCGAATGGTAACTCTATATCTAGTTTTCTAAGGAATTGTCTATATGACTTCCAGAGTGGCTGAACCATTATACAGTCCCACCAACAATGAATAAGAGTTCCAATTTCTCCACATCCCCTCCAGCATTTGTACTTTCCTGTTTGTTTAATGGCAGCCACTCTAATCAGTGTTAGATGGTATCTCATTCTGGTCTTAATTTGCATCTCTCTAATAGCTAGTGAAGCTGAACATTTTTTCATGTGTTTTTTGGCCATTTGTATTTCCTCTTCAGAGAACTGTCTTTTGATATCTTCTGCCCATTTTATAATTGGGCTGTCAGTACTATTGTCATTGAGTTGTAGGATTTGTTTATATATGCAAGATATCAGTCTTTTGTCAGATACATGGTTTCCAAAATTTTTTTCCCATTGAGTTGGCTGCCTCTTTACCTTTTTGAGAAATTCCTTTGAGGTGCAGAAACTTCTAAGCATGAGGACTTCCCATTTATCTATTTTTTCTTTTGTTGCTTGTGCTTTGGGTGTAAAGTCTAGGAAGTGGCCGCCTAATACAAGGTCTTGAAGATGTTTTCCTACATTATCTTCTAGGAGTTTTATGGTACTTTCTTTTATATTGAGATCTTTCATCCATTTTGAGTTAATTTTTGTGTAGGGTGTGAGGTAGGGGTCCTCTTTCATTCTTTTGGATATGGATATCCAACTCTCCCAGCCCCATTTGTTGAAAAGACCATTATGACCCAGTTCAGTGACTTTGGGGGCCTTATCAAAGATCAGTCGGCCATAGATCTGAGGGTCTATGAATTCTCAATTCGATTCCATTGATCTATATGTCTATCTTTGTGCCAGTACCATGCTGTTTTGACAACTGTGGCTTTATAGTAAGCTTCAAAGTCAGGGAGTGTAAGTCCTCCCACTTGGTTTTTCTTTTTCAGAATGTCTTTAGCAATTTAAGGCATCTTCCCTTTCCAAATAAATTTGATAACTAGCTTTTCCAAGTCTGCAAAGTAGGTTGTTGGAATTTTGATTGGGATTGCATTGAATCTGTAGATGAGTTTGGGTAGAATTGACATCTTAATGACGTTTAGCCTTCCTATCCATGAACATGGAATATTTTTCCATCTTTTAAGGTCCCCTTCTGTTTCTTTTAGTAGAGTTATGTAGTTTTCTTTGTATAGGTCTTTTACATCTTTGGTTAAGTTTATTCCTAGGTACTTGATTTTTTTAGTTGCTATTGAAAATGGTATCTTTTTCTTGACTGTCTCTTCAGTTTGTTCATTTCTAGCATATAGAAACATTACTGACTTATGTGCATTAATCTTGTATCCCGCTACTTTGCTAAATTTGTTTATTAGCTCTAGTAGCTGTATCATCGATTTCTCAGGGTTCTCCAGGTATAAGATCATATCATCTGCAAACAATGACAGTTTTACTTCTTCTTTTCCAATTTGGATGCCTTTTATTTCTTTGTCTTGCCGGATTGCTCTGGCTAGCACTTCCAGCACAATGTTGAATAACAGTGGTGACAGCGGGCATCCTTGTCTTGTTCCTGATCTTAGAGGGAAGGCTTTCAGTCTCTCACCATTGAGTACTATGCTGGCTGTGGGTTTTTCATATATGCTCTTTATCATGTTGAGGAAGTTTCCTTCAATTTCTACCTTTTGAAGTGTTTTTATCAAAAAGGGATGTTGGATTTTGTCAAATGCTTTTTCAGCATCTATTGAGATGATCATTTGATTTTTCCCTTTTGAATTTTTAATGCATTGTAATATATTGATTGATTTTCTTATGTTGAACCATCCTTGCATGCCTGGAATGAACCCCACTTGGTTATGGTGTATTATTTTTTTAATGTGTCTTTGGATTCGATTTGCAAGTATTTTGTTGAGGATTTTTGCATCTATAGTCATTAGGGAGTTTGGCCGGTAGTTTTCCTTTTTTGTAGCATCTTTGCCTGGTTTTGGTATTAGATTGATGTTAGCTTCATAAAATGAGTTAGGTAGTGTTCCATTTTCTTCAATGTTTTGAAGGAGTTTGAGTAAGATTGGTGTCAGTTCTTTCTGGAAAGTTTGGTAGAATTCCCCTGTGAAGCCATCTGGCCGTGGGCATTTATTTGTGGGAAGATTTTTGATGACTGATTGGATCTCTTTATGTGTGATGGGTTGATTGAGGTCTTCTATTTCTTCTGTGGTCAGTCTAGGTTGTTCATATGTTTCCAGGAAATTGTCCATTTCCTCTACATTATCCAGTTTGTTGCCATACAGTTGTTCGTAGTATCCTCTTATAATTTTTTTAATTTCTTCAGGATCTGCAGTTACGTCACCTTTTTAATTCATTATTTTGTGTATATGGGTCTTCTCTCTTTTTGATTTTGTCAGTCTAGCTAGGGGCTTGTCAATCTTGTTGATCTTCTCAAAGAACCAACTTTTGGTGATATTTATCCTCTCTATTGTTTTTTTGTTCTCTATGTCATTTATTTCTGCTTTAATCCTGGTTATTTCTTTTCTTCTACTTGGTTTAGGATTAGTTTGCTGTTCATTTTCTAGCTTCTTCAGTTGATCCATTAGTTCTTTGATTTTGGCTCTTTGTTCCTTTTTAAGATATGTGTTTAGTGCTATAAATTTCCCCCTCAGCACTGCTTTTGCTGCATCCCATAGGTTTTGGTATGTTGTGTTCTCATTTTCATTCGTCTCTATATATTTAGCAATTTTCTTGCTAGTTCTTCTTTAACCCACTGATTGTTTAGGAGTGTGTTGTTTAACCTCCAGGTATTTGTGAATTTTCTAAGTCTCTGATGGTTATTGGCTTCTAATTGTATTCCATTGTGGTCAGAGAATGAACTTTGAATAATTTCAATCTTTTTAAATTTATTGAGGCTTGTTTTATGTCCCAGCATATGATCTATTCTGGAGAAAGTTCCGTGAGCACTAGAAAAGTATGTGTATCCTGGTGATTTGGGATGTAATGTTCTGTATATGTCTGTTAAATCTAATTCATTTATCAGATTGTTTAGGTTTTCAATTTCCTTATTGGTCTTCTGTCTGGTTGATCTATCTATAGGAGAGAGTGATGTGTTGAAGTCTCCCACAATTATTGTGGAAACATCAATTGCTTCCTTAAGTTTTGCCAGTGTTTCTCTCATGTATTTTGTGGCACCTTGATTGGGTGCATAGACATTTATGATTGTTATTTCTTCTTGTTGAATTGCCCCTTTTATTACTATGTAGTGGTCTTCTTTGTCTCTCAAAACATCCCTGCATTTAAAGTCTATTTTATCTGAGATTAATATTGCTGCACCTGCTTTCTTTTGGCTGTAGCTTGCATGAAATATTTTTTTCCATCCTTTCACTTTCAATTTCTTTGTGTCCCTGTGTCTAAGATGAGTCTCTTGTATGCAACATATTGATGGTTCATTTTTTTTGATCCATTCTGTGAATCTATATCTTTTAATTGGGGAGTTTAATCCATTTACATTCAACGTATGACCGTGAAGGCATTTCTTGAATCAGCCATCTTATCTTTTGGTTTATGTTTGTCATATATATATTTTTCCCCTTTCTCTATTAATATCCTTTATTGTACCCATACCAAATCTCTTTAGTACTGAACCTTTCTCCAAGTCTCTCTGTCCTTTCTTTGTTTCTCTGTCTGTAGGGCTCCCTTGAGTATCTCCAGTAGGGCAGGTCTCTTGTTAGCAAATTCTCTCAGCATTTGTTTGTCTGTGAAAAATTTAAGCTCTCCCTCAAATTTGAAGGAGAGCTTTGCTGGATAAAGTATGCTTGGTTGGAAATTTTTCTCACTCAGAATTTTAAATATATCGTGCCACTGCCTTCTTGCCTCCATGGTGGCTGCTGAGTAGTCACTACTTAGTCTTATGCTGTTTCCTTTGTATGTGGTGAATTGCTTTTCTCTTGCTGCTTTCAGAACTTTCTCCTTCTCTTCCGTGTTTGACAGTATGATCAGAATATGTCTCAGAGTGGGTTTATTTGGATTTATTCTATTTGGAGTTCACTGGGCATTTTATGATTTGTGTATTTATGTTGTTTAGAAGATTTGGGAAGTTTTCCCCAACAATTTCTTTGAATACTCTTCCTAGACCTTTACCCTTTTCTTCCCGTTCTGGGACATCAATGAGTCTTATATTCGGACATTTTATATTATCTATCATATCCCTGAGGTCCGTTTCGATTTTTTCAATTTTTTTCCCCATTCTTTCTTTTATGCTTTCATTTCCCATTCTGCCATCTTCCAGGTCACTGATTCATTGTTCGGCTTCCTGTAGTCTTGTACTGTGAGTGTCCAGAATGTTTTTAATTTGGTCAACAGTTTCTTTAATTTCCATAAGATCATCTATTTTTTTGTTTAGTCTTGCAATGTCTTCTTTATGCTCTTCTAGGGTCTTCTTGATATCCTTTGTATCCCGTACTATGGTCTCATTGTTCATCTTTAGTTCTTTGAGTAGCTGCTCCAGGTGCTGTGTCTCTTCTGATCTTTTGATTTGGGTGCTTGGGCTTGGGTTATCCATATCGTCTGGTTTTTTCATATGCTTTATAATTTTCTGTTGTTTTTGGCCTCTTGGCATTTGCTGAACTTGATAGGGTTCTTTTAGGATTTGTAGACCAATTGAAGTCCTTATCTCTAATTTATCAGATCTACAGCTTCGTGGAGTACACTTTCTCTAACTAACCAGCAGGTGGCGTCCACGAGCCACCTGTTCTCCACAAACCAGTTCTCCCCTGCTTTGCCTTTTTGGTAAGTTGGGGAGTGAGTCTTGTGGGGTCCAATTGGTGTACCAAGCTTGCGTGTGTAGTTGGTGTTGCCCACCCTCTATATGGGGCGTGTTTCTGGGCAGTCAGGGAGTGGGGGTTGCTCTAACAATCAAATATCCCTGGTGATCCTGGAATTTTAAAGCTGCTGCAATAGTCTAATCCTTCAGTTCAGTCCTGCCACAGTTTGTCTCTGCCACTGACCCACAAATCCTTGGTATTGGCGTATGGTTCCTGGGACTTGCAATTGGGTCCCTCTTCCAGGCCGTGCACCCCTTGGTCCTCAGTTGAGGGATGACTGTGCTATGTCACAGGTGAGTACCGTCCCCCCAGGGCAGTTCTGGGCTGCTGGGCTGTGTAGGGAGGCTCCTAGTCTGCTGAAATGATGGCTGAATGGGGCTTTGTGAATTCACACTGCTCCACCTTCCCAACTCTGGGACAATCAACTGAGGTTGCAGGGAAGGCTAATGTCCACGCCCAGTTTTGTGGTGTGTGCCTGTTATTTCAAGCACTTCCATCACACTGGGTTGTGTGGGGCAGCTCTGGGCTATGGGGCTGGCGATGGGCAGGAGTGTTTCCTGTCCACCAGGATGATGGCTGTGAGCAGACACCCCCCTTTTTCTTGGGAAGTTGTGGTGTTTAGTGAATTTTCTCAGCCACTGGATTATTGCCTTTGGTCTCAGAGCTCTCTTATTCTGCTCTTGTCTTGACCTGCCCAGATTGCAAGTCTTTGAAGCTTTCTGTATTGGGCTTCTTAGAGTAATTGTTTTAGAAAAAGAAAAAAAGGATATAAAAAAACAAAACAAAACAAAAACAGCCCTTCTCACAGATCTAATGGGTTACTGAAATGCTAAGAGACAAAGCAATTAGGGCCATTAAGGAAAGGTCCACAGGGCAGAGAGATCAGCTTTTCTTCAGGATTTGCATAGGAGCCCCAGGGCCTGAGCTCTGTCCTTCCCCTTTCTATGTTCACCAGAACTCCAAAAATCCTCCCCTTTTATTTTGGAGTTTTTCATGCTGTTTTTTTCTATGCCTGTCTCCTCTCTGCTGGGCTGGCTGCTCTCAGATTCTCTGGTGTCTGGTCTCAGTCTATCTATGGTTGGAGTTTGGATCAGTAGAATGAATTTCCGATAAGAGCTGCCACTGCAGTTCTCCCTTCTCCTTCCCGGTGCTGACGGCCCCTCCTCCCACAGGACTGAGCCTGGCAGGGAGGGGCGCGGGTCCCCTGGCCGCAAAAACTTACAGATTTTGCTGATCTCAGCAGTTCCACGTTTTCATGAGTGTTGTATGAAGTATGGCCAAAGTCAGATTACTCTGTGGTGTCCAGTCCATGCAGTTCCTGGCTTTCTACCTACTTTCCTGGAGGAGTAACTAAAACATACAGCTCACCAGTCCGCCATCTTGCCCCGCCCTCCCATAGTTACAGTCTTAAGGCCACAAAATATTCAAGGTAACACATCAGTAATTGGGTACCTTCACTGGAGGATGGCCAATGGTGTCCGGAAGACCTCTGTTAGATGGGAAGGCATATGGCTGGCATCTGCTCCAAAGTTCTGGTTTCAAAATGGCTTTCTCCCAGGACATTCCTCGCTAGGCTGCAGTTCCTCAAAAATGTCACTCTTAGTTGTCCTTGGGATATTTGTCCTCTCTCAGCTTCTCCGGAGCAAGAGTCTGCTTTCAACAGCTGTCTCCAAACTGTCTCTCATCTGCAGCTCCTGTGCTTTCTGTCAAAGTGTCTCTCTTGGCTGTAGCTCCTCTTCAAAATGTCACTCACAGCTGCACAGAGTTCTTCTGTTATGTCAGCTCATTTATATGTCTCCACTGATCAACTTAGACCCACCCCAAATGGGTGGAGCAACACCTCCATGGAAATTATCCAATCAGAGTCATCACCCACAGCTGGGTGGGGCACATCTCTGAAGAAACACTCAAAGAAATCTAATCAACACTGATAACATCTGCCCACACAAGATTACATGAAAGATAATGGCATTTGGGTGACACAATACATTCCAACTGGCACAATAACGATCACATGTAATTGTCCCACTCAGCTATAAGAAATATTACCATTTTTATATATAGCCTTTAGGCCTTTTCTTATAAATACATATGTGCACATACATTTTCATTAATCAAAATTGAGATCACAATGTACAACACTGTAATCAGTTTCAGTTTTCAAATAGTGAACATAACCAAAAATAAATATCAGGAAAGAAAAGAAAAAAGATCCTTCCTTTTAGGCTTCTCCTCACTAATTTTTATCAATTTCCTTTTCCTGTTCCTATGATGTTGACCCTTCTTTTATTTCCATCTAGTCCTGTCACAACTGGTTCCTTTTTTTCTATGTCCTTAGACCATGTACAACACTAAGTTTTTGATAAGCTACCAAAATTTTTAAATCACACAGTTGGTAAGCATAAACAAATCATTCTAAGATCAAGAACTAAGAATTATTATTGTAACTGATAGACTAACAGTTATTAACTCTGACACATAATATATGCTCATTTAGATGTTAGCCACACTCATCCAAATACTAAAATTCAGTGCCTTATAGTGAGGAGATATGCTGAGATGGAAGCTTCAGTTTCATATGGTGTCTTGTTTCTCAAGGAAATTTGACCTTTTCTGACCTTTATATTACGTGATTTCTTCCTGGCTTCATCCTAAAATGGCATCAGTGCGTTTCTGCCTTCACAGAATATAGCCTGACATAATTAGTCTATAGTGATAGGTGTTGAAATAGTGGTTACCTCTGTGTGTGTTTGTTTTGTTTCGACTGGGAAGAGATAAGAAGCAACTTTCTAGAGTGCTGGATTGGGGGAGTGGTTACATGGTGTGTGTATATGTAAAAATTCATCCAGTGGTACATGTTGTGTACTTTACTGCTTGATGTCATATCAATTAAAATATGTATGTAGTTTGATCCATTCTCTTATAGCCTGTCAGTGGTTTAGACTATTTATTCAAGATCTAGTAAATTTCAGAGACTACAGACCAGCCACTGTCTTAGCTATAGAGACCTCTAACCTTTCCACTTCCTGGACTGTTCCACAGAACAGCAATCTCCAGATATGCTCCCTCCAAAAGGAATTTTGCAGTCAATTAAATTTAGAAATACTATACAATCTGTCTTCTACAGTACACATTGGAATATTAAAGGCTTTGTGAAGTCCTTCAGCAAAGAAATGTGTTTATCCCAATTTGTCTGAAACTTACTTAACAAAGAAACTCTTTTAATTAATACCTATTACCATCCATTAGAATAATTGGCTTATGTTTAGACAGAAGCTTGGTCAAGGGCTGTACACCAAAGCTTCTCACGCCTCAGGTGATCTCTCCACCACCTGCTGGTTTATTTGGGTAGGAGATCACTTAGTAAGCTTCCATTTTCACTAAATTGTAATCACAATCTGGATTTATTGTCACACTGAGCTTGATTAGGTTTTTTTCACATTAACCTACCAGGACCTGTACAATACAACTTTGCCATAATTCAGTTACAAAGGGAGTTTTTTAGAGCAGGTTCTCCAACATGGAAGGTGTACCATATAGTCGGCACTGATACCAGCATCCAAAAGGGTGACATATCAAAGAAAATATCAGAACAAAGGGTGAGTAGGAAGTTCTTTAGAATTCTACAGTTTTATAAATTAGACAGCTATGATAATAAGTCCAATTAGTCTGTTCTATTTATTCTCTAATTTGAAATCCAATTTATTTTTAACAGACTTGCTCAACATCTAGGAAATTAATAAACCAAAATTTCACCTAAACCCAATTTTAGAAATGTTCATTTGAATTGTTTCGTTATTCTTGGTTCCTGAAATTATAGTTTTAAAAGTGACATCATAGTTGATTTTGGGAGAAGAAAAGTACAAAGCAATATAGGGGATAAGAAAGTGATAAAGTATACATACTATAATTTGTCTTTAAAAGACCTTGTTTTATTACATACTTGTTAACAGACTACCACACAAGTTGAGAAGAAAATTTTAAAATATTTTATACAAATAGTCTTTCACAATTGACTCTGTTTATTTTCCTATTTCAAAACAGCAACATATTGCTCGGAGAGGTTTCTTTAAGTAAAGCTACCATTTTGCAAGAATGCATGAACGCTAAAGTAAAGAAGCAGCATCTATCTAATGTTGGGTGGGTTGAAAACAGTTAGGCAGCCCAGTTTTCTTTCCTCTCCTTCACTGTCTATCTCCATCATCTTATATCAACTGGGTTTCTCCAAGGAGTCTTCAACTACATGGGGAAAAGCAGCTAGGATTGCAAACAAACTGCCTGATCCTTCTCCTAGGAAAAAGTTACTTATGTTACAAATTTCGAAGTTTTAAGGAAAGAAACCACTAATTTGAAATACTAACAATTTACAAATAATTTCATCCTCAGAAAAACAGACCATGTAGTGTGTCAGCCACACTTTAAAAGATTACTTAAGTCTCTGGAGCAGTGTTCCCAGGGTGCCGGGATCAGTTGCATCAGTATCACATAATTGATTATAAAAATGCAGATTCTTAGTATTCGTCTCATACCTACGGTCTCGGAACACAGAAGAGAGCTTTGCATGTTTGATGTGTGCCCCATAGGTGCTGATCAAATCACCCATGGAGAGTTTTTAATTCTAATGCTGATGATGGATCCACTCCCAGAGAGGTGATTCAGTACCTCCAAGTGAGGCATGCCTTCTGTATTCATGAAAAATTCCACAGGTCACTTGAGTGAGCATTGCTCCAAGAGTTGACAAAAGAAAGGATGATGTTGAAAGATCTGTATTTCATCTCAATTTGCCAATGAATTGTTAACCTGTAGAAGTGAGGATGAACAAACATATTAACCAGCTTTTGAGTAATGATTAGTGAAGGATGGAGGGAATCATATGAATAAATAGAAGATTGAATTCTATGACTTCTCAACTTGAAAAAGGCTCACAGTTGCACTTCAGTGACCACAATTCTTTTTATAGTCCCAGGGGATTAAGCCATTAAGAGATGACATTGCCTAGGTCCTGATCCAGAACAATTGAATCAGCATCTCTGGAGTTGGGGCCTGAGCTTCTGCCTGTTTTTACAGCTCCTGGGGTGACTCTAATGTGCAGCCAGTTGACATATTGCTCTGTGACATATGAGAACCTGTTTGAGTCACCTGCTATTGTTGACATCACAAGAAATTCATGTTTGCTTTTGGACATTTGGAGGCAGATCTTTAAGGGAAATGAATGCTTGGCAGTGTCTTTTTATCTCTCATTACTACTTAAGCCACTGTCATTTGGATTCACTACTTTATTTATGATAGCACTGATATTACAAATAATTTTACCACCTGCTTTCTTGCCATAATTATGTAGCAGTGTATTGCTTAAAGGCCAGAAAGTTATATAACCTACAAATTTGCTAGTAAAATTTGGGAGGAAGAGGGTAGCAGTTCTGATATTTTGTGATCCATTGCTTGGCAACTGTATCTTAAGACAGTTAAACTTTTGTACTCCAGTGAACCATCTGGGTTACAAAGTTTGGTGGGCCCAGTCAACTACTTCTTGCTACTAGAAGGAAATTAAGTCTTATTTATGCAGTGGGCTTAAAACGTCACTGAGAGTGGGCCATCCGTAGCTATGTCACACTACTTCTACTTGGCTCCAGAAGTGTGTCTCCCCTTTAGCCCTCTTACTTCTCAAGAGTTTGATCTGATTAGATACAGGGCTGGAACATCTTGGCAGAAAGAAACACGATGGTCAGATTCTTCTGTAACCACATATGCGGGGAGTTACCGACAAAAACAACTGGATGAGTCCATGAGCAGCCGATTTTCTTTCAAAGAAGAACTGCGTGAACCTGAGTGTAAATAGTAAGATTTCTTTGCAATTTGCACCTGGATATGTCACTATAGCTATATGAGGATGCTTTTAGACGACAGAGGGCATCATAGACCCTGAGAAACTTCACAGGGTTTAAACCTGCATATTTTCCTGTGTAAATAGCAGTAGGAAGAAAAAGTAAATGTCAATTACCAGCTGCTGTTATAAGTGTAGTCTCTGTTTAGTGCTAATAAAATTGTCACTACCTACTCCTGAAAGGATAAGAAATGAGTATTTGACTAAATTGTGGATATTTTTGTGTTCCCTGTTTAGCAAAGAGGTGCTCCTGAGAATTTCACTTTGTTTCTTGTCCAGTCTTCTTTCAGCAGTTGAAAAGTTCCCTCAAAGCAGAATTTGAAGTAGACTAAATCCTCTACTTCACATTGTGATGTCTGTCAATGCACATTGTGATGTCTGCAAGCTTATAGTAAAACAAAAAATGTCTCAGCCACAGTAAAAAATTAATTTCAATTTAATGTGGCAACTGCAACTATAGAAATATGTAATCAGTACAAAGGAGGGAGATTTTTACCAACTGTCTCATGGGAAGATGAGGTATATTTCTGGGAAGGTCTTAGTAAAGCAGGTTTCCTCTGTGCTAGTGTGGAAGGCAGACAATGTGAGGGATAGAAAAGCCTACTGCGTGGAGGAAAGAGCACGCACAAAGTCAAGACAATCCCAAACACAGGGAACTGCTCAGTGAGTTTGAGGATAAAGCATAAATGGAGATGTGGAAAAATATGAGGACTAATTATGGAATAAGTTCCTCTGAACATTAACTGACAAATTTCTTGTCCAGATTCTGGACACTATTTCAAAATTGGCTGGATTATTGGCCCTGACTTCAGATATGAGGCATCACCCAAATACAGGGATACTGCAGAGATCTTACAGGTTCAGTTCTAGACCACCGCGATAAAGCGAATATTGCAATAAAGTGCGTCACATGAATTTTTTGGTTTCCCAGTGCATATAAAAGTTATGTTTACACTGTACTGTAGTCTATTAAGGGTGCAATAGCATGTCTAAAAATGTGCATACCTTAATTAAAATGTGACATAGAGACATGAAGTAGATACATGATTTTGGGAAAAAATGGTATTGATAGACTTGCTCAATGCAGTGTTGCCACAAACTTTCAATTTGTAAAAATACAATATCTGTGAAGTGCAATAAAGTGAAGTGCAATAAAATAAGGTGTGCCTGTAATAGTCTAATAAATATTAGTTATATTGCTTTCCAAGTCTTTCCAAACCATCAAAAAAAAAAAAAAAGTGCTTAAAGCTAAAATGTCTCAGAAGTAGCTTCTAATGGATGTATTGTTTGATTTATTCCAACACACCATCATTTTGACATTTCCATTTTTAATAGCTGTCTAGTATGCAGACACTTGAATTAGCTTTGGAAGTCCCTTTGCTAATTCTGTGAATTTCAAGGCAGATAGGGGCATTTTCAAGCACTGCTTACATCATCTTGAAAATAAGGAGTGTTTGAAAACTGGCATCTAAACAGATCCATTCATCAGAGTAGAAAAAGAGATACTTAATAACACTGAAAAAATGCAGATACATGACATCTGGTGAAAATATATGGAACTTTGACTTTGTTTCCTATTTAGTGTTTGATCATTATATGAATCATTCCAAGCAAGGCACCCTGTGACACTGCAAACCGCAAAAAAGCACAAGCTTGTAGGGTTTATATGGTTTGTAAAACCTCAGAAATGAAAACATATTCTTTGTACAACTACTGCTTATTCTAATATAGCATAAGAAGAAACAAATGTTATAAATGAAGATGAAGGGGAGATTCAGCTCATTTTGAAGGTACCAGTTATATTCTCAATTTGCTTTTGTTTTTAGTCTTCCTCTTGGTTAATTTTAGCCTCAAGGGCAAATGTCTTTTTAAGTTCTGAGCAAAATCTATTTGAATAAAATTTTGTAAAACTATACAGAGACGATTTTTATACTGTTATAAAATCAAAATGGTCTGAAGGAGATTATTGGAATAAAATATGAAATGACTGATCATTTAAAATATGTTTAGTCAGGAAAATATTAAAATAAATAAAACAATACTTTGCATTTGCCTTATTTAACATGCATTGATTTACCCAAATTGTGTGAGACATAAGAAATTTGGTAGAAATGTTGATTGTTTGATTCTGAATCAATTTTAACTGAAATTCATAAACATGCAAAAGAAGGAATCCTGCATTAGGAGAGTGGAGATTTTAATCAATTTGGAATCAGACAGCTTTTACCCACTGACTTCTTTCATTTAAGAATATGAATCTAAAATTCATCCATGTCTTTTCAAGGCTTGATACCACATTTCTACCAAGATTTTAATCAATTGGGATTGACACTGATATTCCATAATAGCTTAAGTTCTTTACCACCTTCTAAAATAAGAAACAGTTGTACCTTGCAATTCTGAAGACAGGGATATGGCTCAAGTATAATTTTTTGTGTTAATGCTTTGTCTATTAAATTATTTATTTATTAATTCATTCATCAAATATTAAATGCCAACTATTTGCAAGGTTTTAGGCCAGATGCTATGCTACATCAGTGATCAAAACATATATGGACCCCACCAATGGGGCTTATAGTCTGGTGAGGGAAATATCACTGGGAAAACAATAAACCATTTGTCTTTGTCAGAAACAAATATAGATATTTGTTGAAAACAAAGGGGGATGGCCGTTTCTTACAAAATTAAGCACACTTTGCCATATGATCCAGCAATTGAGCACTTAAGTGTTTTTTGCCCAACTGATACGAGATCTTAAAATCCACACAAAAACCTGCATGCAAATCTTTATAGCAGCTTTAGTCATAATCACCCCAAACTGTAAGCAACCAAGATGTCCTCCAATAGTTCATGATTAAACTGTGCTATATTCATACAATGGAATATCATTCAACAATAGAAGAAATGTGGTATCAAGCCATGAAAAGACATGGATGAATCTTAGATTCATATTCCTAAATGAAAAAAGTCAGTGGGTAAAAGCTGTCTGATTCCAAATGTATGACATTCTAGAAAAGCAAAATGAACAGACAGCATACAGATCAGTGTTGCCATGGAATGGGGGAGGATTGACTAGATGAAACACGGGATATTTAATTGGGGGCAGTGAAACTATTCTTTTTGATAATGTAATAGAGAATATAGGACATTAAGCATTTGTTAAAACCCATTGAAAGGGTAAACTTTAATAACAAATAAAAATATGCAAATAAAAATATATGCATGTAGAAGATTGGGAGATCCCAGGATGGAATACAAATTTGTGAATACAAATGTGACAAAGAATCAAAATATATTACAAATATATAAAACAGTCTCACTGAAGGAGATGTGGGAATAAAGTACTAACCTAAGTAACTTTGGAAATGAGTGGATTCTGTAAAACTAAAGACAAAAGGAACTGTACATAAGCACTGTACTCTAGTTGATAAAGTCTTTCCCTTGGGAGTATAGGTTGACAATTCTAAAACCTTTATCAATGTATACTGAAATTGAACAACTAAGTACATGGATGGTGGATGGTAGGAGTCAGTTTTCTCAGTGTTGGAGTTGGAGGTTAAAGATAAGCAAGGGGAAGAAGCTAGAATGATCCTGTTTTGGAGATCAGATTTGGAGATGTCAGTATGAACTCATGTTTAGCTTAATTTAGAGAGGATGGTTACATGGAGAACTATTTAAAGATATATGTATATACATGGGCTAGTACAAACAAATATATTTCCTTTCTCTTTGGAAGAAAGTCACTATGCACAGCCCATATCAGCAGTATGAACCTTCAGCTGACAGGGCTTAGAAGCAGCAATACCCAGGTAGTAAAAAGCACCCCTAACACCCAGATCTTGATTTCTAATACCATTCTCTAGTAAAAGAAACCAGGGTGACCTGGAGAAATGGCTGATTCCAGGACTGTGACAGAAAATATACAAGATGAGCCTGGAGCATCATGTAGTGCCAGAAAGTAAGAAAGTGCTCCAAAACAGACAGACAGAAGCAAAACAACAAAAACAATGATGGGGTATGTCAAAGAGATACAGGAGCCAATTGAAAAAACTCCCAATAACCAAAGCTGAAACAGTTTGAGCAACAATATAAAGTAGTATTGGATTATAAACTCAAAGTATAAAATAAATATCCACAAATCTGCACTGATATAAATAATTTAATAAGTACATAAAAGGCTGGGAGAGAAATATCTCTTGTGCAGAGGAATTCCAGTAATTTATGAAGTTAACTTCACCCTCAAGGAGGTGGGGCATAACTTCCCATTCCTTAAATGCGAGCTACACATAGTGACTTTTTCCAAAGAGCATGGAAAGGGAGAAAAAAATTAACTGCACCGTGGGGAAATCTGACAAACAACACTACCTCAAGCCTGTGATAAAAGTTAGCATGATAAGTCATATTGATAGTTTGTACCTTTGAGTCAGCATGACAGTTTACCTCTGTGGTCTCCCTCCCCAAAATATATTAACACTATCTAATCATGGGGAAAAAATCAGATAAATCCCAATTGAGGGCCGTTTTACAAAATTCCTGACCAGTGATCCTCAAAACTGTCAAGGTCATAAAAAACAAGGAAAGTCTGAGAAATTTTTACTCTCAAGAGGACCTAAAGTAAACAAGACCATTAAATATAATGTGGTATCTTTGATGGGAACCTGGAACAGAAAATGGACTTCAAGGAATAATGTGCCAATATTGGTTCACTAATTGATACAAATATACTAATGTAAGATGCTAATAATAGGGGAAATTGGGTGTAGAGTATACAGGAACTCTCTGTACCATCTTCATAGTAATCCTGTAAATCTAAAACTTATAAAGTTAAAAGTTTATTTATAAAGGCAAAAGACTGAGAGGTTACAGAGGGCTATTTTAGATAGGATGATCAGAAGGCAAGAATTAAGGACAGACATTTTATGATAGAAGGGTCAACCAAATAGGAAGATATAACAATCCTATATTTGTACCTAATAAAATAGTCTCCACATTTATTAGTTAAAATTGACAAAACTGAAAGAAATAAATTGAGGATCATAATTGAAAAATATAAAACATCTCTCAGTAACTGGTAGAACAAGCATATAATCATTAGGAACATACTAAATTTGAACAACACAATTAAGATATTTGTCTTAAATATCTAGCATATTGAATCCACCAACTTCAGAAGAAACATTTTTTTTTCAAGAGCACATGGAATATTTTCAGAAACTGACCATATGCTGGATCATAAAACAGCACCATCAAATTTCAAAGGATTGAAGTCATCTAAAGTATGTTCTCTGGCAAATGTTATTGAGCTAGAAATTAATGACAAAGAAAACTAGAAAATGCCCAAATATTTAGAAATTAAGCAATATACTCCTATAAAATTCATGGGTTAGAATAAAATCAAAATTAAAATTAGAAAATGTTTTTAGTTTAATCATAAAAATTTGCAAAAGGCAGGACTTCCAGATGCAGAGGGAGGACCTCTGTACACCTAACTCCTCCATACAAGCATCAAAAACACTGACAATTGTCAAAATCAAGTTTTCAAAACTCTGGAAATAAAGCAAATCATGCAACAATGGGAGGAGTGTGTATTCAAGAAAAACTACAGATCCTCAGTAAAAACAGCAGGTTTTGTGGCATTGTGACATGACCTACTCCCATCCCTTGCTTTCCATTCCGTAGTAGCCTTGAAAAAAATAGAGCATCAGCAAATGTAGTTATATAAGTAAATATGAAAGAGTAAAAATGTATTTTTATAACTCTTTCTCTGATCTGATTTAAAAGACAATTGCATAAAACAATAATTATAAAATTGTGTTAATGTACTTATAAGGTATGAAGATGTAATTTGTATGACAATAATAGCACAAAGAAGTAGAAAGGAACAGAGCTATATTGCAGCAAATGTTTTGTTTTTGAAATTGAGTTGGTATTAATGTGATTACATGGTTTTATGATTCTAATTGTAATCCCCAGGGCAACCACTAAGAAAATATGTAAAATGCAAAAACAATCAAAAAAAATATAGTAAGAGAAACAAGGGGATTAAAATAGTACACTAGAAAATATCAATTTGACACAAAACAAAGCAGTGATGGAGAAATAAACATGGAAAAAAATAACAAAATTAGACGTAATTCCAACCTTATCAGTAATTACATAAATGTAAATGGATTGAACACTCCAATTAAAAGGCAGAAACTAGCAAAATGGATTTTAAAAATCATCCAAATATATACATACCATCTACAGAGACATGTTAAATTCAAATATAGAAATAGCTTGAATGTAAAATGATGAAAAGATATGCCATAGAGTTACCAAAAGATAGCTGGAGTGGCTACACTAACATCAGACATGATAGAAATTAAGAATTGTTACTAGAAACAAAAAGGAAATTCTAAAATGATAAAAGGTTAATTTATACCATTGATGCAATAACTATAAACATATATGTACCTTATTGCAGAGCATCAAAATACAAGAAGCAAAGAGTGAGCTAATTGAAGGGAGACATAGACAATTCAACAATAACAGTTGGAGACTTCAATACCCTACTTTCAATAATGGATAAAACAACTAGGCAGAAGATCAGCAAAAGAATAGAAGACTTGAACAACATTTTAAACCAACTAGACCTAACAGACATCTCTAGCACACTCCACCAAACCACAGCAGAATACACATTTTTCTCAAGTTTACAGGTAACATTATCCAAGATAGGCCATAAGCCAAGTGTTAAAACAAGCTTCAATAAGTTTAAAAGAACTGAAACATACAAAGTATGCCCTCTGATCACACTGAATTACATTAGAAATCAACAATAGAAGCAAACTTAGGAAATTTACAAATATGTGGAAATTAAACAACACACTCCTAAGTAACTACTAGATCAAAGAAGTCAAGAGGGGAAATATTTTGAAATGAATGAAAATGAAAAAATAACATATCGAAACTTATAGGATACAGCCAAAGCAACACTTAAAAGGGGTATATATAGCTATAATGCCTGTATTAAAAAAGGAAAAAGATCTCAAGTCAAGAACCTAAACTTCCATCTGTGAAAGTAGAGAAAGAAGAGCAAATCAAACAGGAGGAAGGAAATACTAAGATTAGGGCAGAAATAAATGAAGTAGAGAATAGAAAAATAATAGATAAATGAAACCAAAAGTTGGTACTTTGAAAAGATAAAAAAAAAAAAAAATTCAAATTACTAAATCCAGGAACAAAAATCATTAAAATAACTACCAACCTTACATTAAAAAAAAGATTTTAAGAGAATATTAAGAATAACTGTGCTCCGGTTTGCTAATGCTGCTGTTATGCAAAATACCAGAAATGGATTGACTTTTATAAAAGGAGTTTATTTGATTACAATTTTACAGTCCAAAGGCCATGAAAATGTCCAAATTAAGGCATCAATACGAGTATACCATCACTGAAGAATGGCTGATAGCATCCAGAAAACCTCTGTTAGATGGGAAGGCATGTGGCTGGAATCTGCTGATTCTTTACTCTGGGATCCTGGTTTCAAAATGGCTTTCTCCAAAATGTCTCTGGGTTTCTCTTAGCTTAGCATCTCCAAATATCCTTCTGTCTGTATTCTCAATAATCTCTAGGCGTCAGCAAGCAACTCTTGGGGCGTTTTTTCCTCTCTTAGCTTCTCTAGAGCAATCTCTGGGCTAGCATCTCAAAGCATCAGCAAACAACTCTGTTAGCTTCCAAGTGTCTAATGTCTGTGTGTCCTGGCTTAGCATATCCTGGGGCATTTTCCTCTCTCTGCTGTTTGTGAGAGCTCCCTTTAAAGGACTCCAGTAAACTACTTAAGACCTACCCTAAATGGGTGGGGTCAAATCTCCATGGAAACATTCAATCAAGAGGTCACACCCTAATCAAAAAGATTAATCAATAGGCCCCCACAAGATTGCCTTAAAGAATATAGCTTTTTCTGGGGGACATAATATATACAAACTGGCACAAACTGTATGCCAACAAATTAGAAAACAGATAAAATGGGCAAATTCCCAAAAAGATACAAACTACTAAAACTGACTCAAGAAGAAATTAAAAAATGTGAATAGGTCATTATGCATAAAGAGATTGAATTAGTAATTTAAAACTTCTCACAAAGAAAAATCCAGGCCCAGATGGCTTCACTTGTGAATTGTTCCAAGCAATTAAAGAAGAATCAACACCAATCCTTCACAGATTCTTTCAAAACTTAGAAGAGGAGGGAACACTTTTGAAACAATTCTGAGGCCAGTATTACCCCAATACCAAAAGCACACTAAGATACCACAAGAAAGAAAACTGTAGACCAATGTCTCTTACAAACATAGACTTAAAAATCCTCAACAAAATGCTAGCAGACCAAATTCAGCAGCATATAAAAAAGATTGTACATCATGGCCAAGTCGGGTTATCCCAGGAATGCAAGATTGTTTTAACATCTGAAAATTAATGTAATACACAATATTAATAGAATAAAGTACAAAAACCACATGATCATCTCAATAGACACAGATAAATCATGTAACAAAATCCTATACTTCTTTCATGAGAAAACCAGCCACCCAGGTACAGAACTTCCTCAACTGGTAAACATAGGCATCTACAAACACTCTTAGCTAACATCAAAATTAAGGTGAAAGACTGAATGCTTTCCCTCTAAGATCAGGAACAAGACAATGATATCCATATTCACCATTCTTCTTCAATTATACTGTAGGTTCTAACCCGGGCAATTAGGTAAGAAAAAGAAAAAACATCCAGGTAGGAGAAGAAGAAGTAGAACTATCTTCATTTACAGACAACATGATTTTCTATATACAAAATCCTAGGTAACCCAAACAAAACATTAGAATTAATAAATGAGTTCAGCAAGATTGCAGGATACAAGATCAATATACAAAATTCAGTTGTATTTCTAATCACTATCAATGAATAATCCAAAAATGAAATTAAGAAAACATTTCTGTTGGCAATAGCATCAAAATATAATACTTAGGAATAAATTTAACAAAAGAAATGCAAGATGTATACAGAACACTACAAACAATGTTGAAAGAAATATAAGAATATTTAAATAAATAGAAAAACCTCCCATGTTCATGGATTGGAAGACTTAATATTGCAATAAACCCAAATTGATTCTGAAAAGTCAATGCAATGCCTACCAAAATCCTAGCTGCCTTTCTTGCAGATATTGCCAAGCTAATCCTGAAATTCATATGGGAATTCAAGGCACCTAGTATAGCCAAAAATCTTGAAAAAGAACAAAGTTGGCAGACTCATGCTTCCCAATTTCAAAACTTAACTACAAAGCTGCAGTAATCAAGCCACATGTAGAAATGTGTGTATTTAGACCTGGTATAAGGGTAGGCATAAACATCAATTGGAATAGAATTGAGAGTCCTTTACAAGTACAGTAAATTGATTTTCCACAAGGTGCCAAGACAACTCAATGGTGAAAGTATAGGTTTTTTTCAACATAATGTTGCGGGGACAACTGGATATACACATGAAGAATGAAGTTGGACCCTCCTTTCTTACATGAAATACATATGTAACATAAAAGTCTTAAAACATAAGAGTAAAGCTTCATAACCTTGGGTTAGACAATGCTTCCTTATAGTTGACGTCATTGGCTGATTTGTCTTGAATACTATTTTAATCTATAACACTTCTCTCTCTCTCTTTTTATGCTGTTTTTGTTCATGAAACTGGATCAGTTCTGTAGAACTTCCCACATTCTGGATTTGGCTGATTGTATCCCCCCAGTGTTGTTTTTCTTGTTCCTCAAGCCTCTATATTTTCCACAAAATGGTAGTTAGATCTAGAAACTTGGTGAATATTTAGCTTCAATTATTTTGGCAAGAGTATTTCATCTGCAGTTGTTTATACTTCCTATTGCATCACACTTGGGGGATGTATCATCCAGCTGTCCCGTGATTAGTGATGTTAAAAGTAATGAATGGTTCTGATATGATCAGATAATCAATTGCAGAGTTCCCCATGAATATTTCACTTAATAGCTTTAGCAGCCATCAATGATTGTTGACTGATTGGACCAGGAAGTATGCTCAAGTACAGTTTACCAAACCCACAATTTCTCATTTCCAAAGTTAATAGGTTTTGATCTAATTAGCCACTCCAGTTACTTTCAAATAGAAGAATCATGGTTTGGAAATTAGGCTAGTTAAAATGATTTAAAAAAAAAAACAAAAAGCAAATCTCATAGGCACTTTGTATGTATGGGCTATATAGTTTCAGTTGGCATTTTAATTATTATATTCTTCATTCAAAAGGTTAATCTCCCCTCTCCCTACCTCACACCATATAAAAAACTAACTCAAAATTAATTGCAATCTAAATATAAAAGCTAAAACTATAAAATTCCTGGAAGAATACATAGGTGTAAATCTTCAAGACCCTGGGAAAGGCTGTGGTTTCTGAGATTAAGACATCAACAACACAAGCAACTAAAGAACAGGTAAACTGTATATCAAAGGACACCACCAAGAAAGTGAAAATATAACCCACAAAATGGGACAACAATTTGAAAATCATGTCTGTTAAGGAACTTGTATCCAGAATTTATAAAGAAGTCTTAAAACAATAAAAACACAAATACAAAAATTTTAAAATGAGCAAAACTCTTTCAAAAACAGTTTGGTGTTTCTGCAAAATGTTAAACACAGAGTTACCATATGATCCAGCAATTCCACTCATAGATATATACCCAAGAGAAATAAAAAAATACATCTGCAGGAAAGCTTGCACACAGATGTTCATAGCAGCATTATTCATAATAGTTCAAAAATGAGAAAGGACTGAAATCCGTATCAACTGATGAATGGATAAACAAAATGTGGTATAGCAATAGAACAAAATATTATTCAACAATAAAAGGGAATGAAGTACCAATAGGTGCTACACCATGGACAAACCTGGCAAACATACTAAGTGAAAGAAACCAGTCAAAAAAGATGACATATTGTAGTATTCCATTAATCTGCAATCCAAAATAGGAAACCTGCAGAGACAGAAAGGGGGTTTGAAGACTGTCTGCTAAAGGGTCCAGGGTTTCTTTTAGGACTGATGAAAACATTCTAAAATTAGATTGAGATGATGGTTGCACAACTTTGTGAATATACTAAAACCACTGAATTGTACAATTTGAAGTCTGAGTTTTATGTATATATGAATTACCTCTCAAACCTGTTAAAAACCAACCAACCAAAAAAAAAAAAAAATCCTTGTGAAATGCAGCTAAAGTAGTGCTTAGAGGGAAATGCATAGTCTTAAATGTATATTTGAGAAAAGTATGACTGAAAAAATCAGTGGAAAAACAGGTGAATTAAACATGAAGAAAGTAGAAGAAAGGAAATACTAAAAGAGGAGAGATTAGTGAAATAGAAAACAGTTAATAGGAGAAACCAACAAAGCAAAAAGCCCTTTGAAAAAACTAATGAAAATAATAAACTCCTAGTATGAATTAAAAACTAAAAAGAGAGGTGGCAAAAATTACCAACTCCACCAATAACTATGATTTTTGCTGTAGTTTTGTAGATACTCTTTAGCAGATTAAGGAAGTTCCCTTCTATTCTTTGTGGGTTTAAAAAAATAAATGAAAGCTCAAATAAAATGAAAAAATATAACATGTTAATGGATTTGAAGACTCACTATGGTAAATATTCCAATTATCTCTACTTTTTATTTATTGCTATGTAACAAAGTGCCTCAAAAGTTAGTGACTTAAAACAACCACCACCACTTATTATTTGTCATGATTCTGTGGGTTGACTGAGCTTAGGTGTGAGATTCTTTTGCTCCATGTTGTGTCAGCAGGGGCTGAGTTATCTAAAGGCTTGATTGGGTAGGTATGTCCAAGATTGGTAAGCAGTTGGTGCTGGCTGTTAGCTGGGGTGTCAGCTGGGGCTGTTGACCAAAGAGTTCTCATCACGTGACCTTCCCCTATGTCTTCTCTGAGGATGGTGACAGGAGTCAGAGGGAGTGTTCTGTTCTGAGCATGTGAAAGCAAAAAGGGCAGATCTCTTAAGGCCTAACCTTGGAAGTTACACAGCACTACTTCCATTACACTCTACTGCTCAAAGCAATTGCAAGACCAGCCCAAAATAAAGGGTAGGGGAAATAGATGTCATCTTGCTAAGAAGAATGGCAAACAATTTTCAGTATTTTTTAATCCACCACACTTCCCTAGTATATCAATGCAATCCCAGCAAAAATTCTCAGCAGATTTCTTTTGCACACACATGCATGTTTATGTTTGGGTGTCAGCTGACAAGCTGCTTTAAGATGTGTATGTAAACACAAAGGGCCAAGAATAGGCAAGATAATCTTTATGAGGAAGAACAAAGTTGGAAGACTCAAACTACTAGATATCAGGACTTATTTTGAAGCTGTGGTAATTAAGGCACTGTGGATTTGTACAAGGATAGACAAATAGACCTGGGGAACAGATTGAGTCCAGAACAAAAACCACACATATACAGTCAACTGATTTATGATAAATGTACTGTATTATTCAGGGTTCTCTAGGGAAACAGAATGAACAGGAGGTATCTGTAAATATGAAATTTATAAAAGTGTCCCTCCCAACTGTAGAGATGCATGAGTCCAAATTCTGTGGGGCAGGATGCATGAGTCCAAATTCCATAGGGCAGACTATGAGCTGACAACTCTGATGAAGGTCTTTGATGAACTCCCAGGAAAGGATGACTGGCTAAAGAAATAAAAGTTCTCTCTTCTCCCTTAAAAGTCTTCAATTGATCAGATTAAATCCAACTGATTGAATTCTCTCACTGCAGAAGACACTCCCTTAGTTAAACATAGATATAATCAGCCACAGATGCAATACACTGACTGATGATTTAATAAACCAGCTTTCTGGCTTATTAACCATCCACAAAATGTCCTTGCTGTAATGGTTAGGCCAGTGCTTGCTTGACCAGACAACTGGGCACCATCACCTGGCCAAGTTGACACATGAACCCAACCATCACAGGTACCATGGCTATGCAGTGAGGATAACATGGTGTTTTCAGTAAATGGTGGTGGTGAATCACATGGAAGAAAAAGAAGAAACTTGCCCCTAACTTGCACAGCACACAAAAATCAATTCTAGATTGATCACAGACCTAAATACGAAAGGTAAAACAATAAAGCATCTAGAAGATAATATGAGAGAACATCTTCATGACCATGGGGAAGTCAAAGCTTTCTTTAAAAGAACACACACGGAGGAGGAGGTGGGGCAAGATGGTGGACTGGTGAGCTGTATGTTTTAGTTACTTCTCCAGGAAAGAAGGTAGAAAGCCAGGAACTGCGTGGACTGGACACCACAGAGCAATCTGACTTTGGGCATACTTCATACAACACTCATGAAAACGAGGAACTGCTGAGATCAGCAAAATCTGTAAGTTTTTGTGGCCAGGGGACCCACACACCTCCCTGCCAGGCTCAGTCCCGTGGGAGGAGGGGCTGTCAGCTCCGGGAAGGAGAAGGGAGAACTGCAGTGGCAGCCCTTATCGGAAACTCATTCTACTGATCCAAACTCCAACCATAGATAGACTGAGACCAGACACCAGAGAATCTGAGAGCAGCCAGCCCAGCAGAGAGGAGACAGGCATAGAAAAAAAAACAGCACAAAAAACTCCAAAATAAAAGCGGAAGATTTTTGCAGTTCTGGTGAACATAGAAAGGGGAAGGGCAGAGCTCAGGCCCTGAGGCTCATATGCAAATCCCGAAGAAAAGCTGATCTCTCTGCCCCCTGGACCTTTCCTTAATGGCCCTAATTGCTTTCTCTCTTAGCATTTCAAGAACCCATTAGATCTGTGAGGAGGACCTTATTTTTTTTTTTAATCCTTTTTTCTTTTTCTAAAACAATTACTCTAAGAAGCCCAATACAGAAAGCTTCAAAGACTTGCAATCTGGGCAGGTCAAGACAAGAGCAGAACTAAGAGAGCTCTGAGACAAAAGGCAATAATCCAGTGGCTGAGAAAATTCACTAAACACCACAACTTCCCAAGAAAAGGGGGGTGTCCACTCACAGCCATCATCCTGGTGGACAGGAAACACTCCTGCCCATCGCCAGCCCCATAGCCCAGAACTGCCCCAGACAACCCAGTGTGACAGAAGTGCTTCAAATAACAGGCACACACCACAAAACTGGGCATGGACATTAGCCTTCCCTGCAACCTCAGCTGATTGTCCCAGAGTTGGGAAGGTAGAGCAGTGTGAATTAACAAAGCCCCATTCAGCTATCATTTCAGCAGACTGGGAGCCTCCCTACACAGCCCAGCAGCCCAGAACCACCCTGGGGGGACAGCACTCACCTGTGACATAGCACAGTGATCCCTCAACAGAGGACCAGGGGGTGCACGGCCTAGAAGAGGGACCCACTCGCAAGTCTCAAGAGCCATACGCCAATACCAAGGACTTGTGGGTCAGTGGCAGAGACAAACTGTGGCAGGACTGAACTGAAGGATTAGACTATTGCAGCAGCTTTAAAACTCCAGGATCACCAGGGAGATTTGATTGTTAGAGCCACCCCCCACCTCCCTGACTGCCCAGAAACACGCCCCATTTACAGGGCGAGCAACACCAACTACACACGCAAGCTTGGTACACCAATTGGACCCCACAAGACTCACTCCCCCACTCACCACAAACGCAAAGCAGGGGAGAACTGGCTTGTGGAGAACAGGTGGCTCGTGGATGCCACCTGCTGGTTAGTTAGAGAAAGTGTACTCCACGAAGCTGTAGATCTGATAAATTAGAGATAAGGACTTCAATTGGTCTACAAATCCTAAAAGAACCCTATCAAATTCAGCAAATGCCAAGAGGCCAAAAACAACAGAAAATTATAAAGCATATGAAAAAACCAGACGATATGGATAACCCAAGCCCAAGCACCCAAATCAAAAGATCAGAAGAGACACAGCACCTAGAGGAGCTACTCAAAGAACTAAAGATGAACAATGAGACCATAGTACAGGATACAAAGGATATCAAGAAGACCCTAGAAGAGCATAAAGAAGACATTGCAAGACTAAATAAAAAAATAGATGATCTTATGGAAATTAAAGAAACTGTTGACCAAATTAAAAAGATTCTGGACACTCATAGTACAAGACTAGAGGAAGTTGAACAACGAATCAGTGACCTCGAAGATGACAGAATGGAAAATGAAAGCATAAAAGAAAGAATGGGGAAAAAAACTGAAAAAATCCAAACGGACCTCAGGGATATGATAGATGATATAAAACGTCCGAATATAAGACTCATTGGTGTTCCAGAAAGGAAAGAAAAGGGTAAAGGTCTAGGAAGAGTATTCAAAGAAATTGTTGGGGAAAACTTCCCAAATCTTCTAAACAACATAAATACACAAATCATAAATGCTCAGCGAACTCCAAATAGAATAAATCCAAATAAACCCACTCCGAGACATATTCTGATCACACTGTCAAACACAGAAGAGAAGGAGAAAGTTCTGAAAGCAGCAAGAGAAAAGCAATTCACCACATACAAAGGAAACAGCATAAGACTAAGTAGTGACTACTCAGCAGCCACCATGGACGCGAGAAGGCAGTGGCACAATATATTTAAAATTCTGAGTGAGAAAAATTTCCAACCAAGCATACTTTATCCAGCAAAGCTCTCCTTCAAATTTGAGGGAGAGCTTAAATTTTTCACAGACAAAGAAATGCTGAGAGAATTTGCTAACAAGAGACCTGCCCTACTGGAGATACTAAAGGGAGCCCTACAGACAGAGAAACAAAGAAAGAACAGAGAGACTTGGAGAAAGGTTCAGTACTAAAGAGATTTGGTATGGGTACAATAAAGGATATTAATAGAGAAAGGGGAAAAATATATATATGACAAACATAAACCAAAAATAAGATGGCTGATTCAAGAAATGCCTTCATGGTCATACGTTGAATGTAAATGGATTAAACTCCCCAATTAAAAGATATAGATTCACAGAATGGATCAAAAAAAATGAACCATCAATATGTTGCATACAAGAGACTCATCTTAGACACAGGGACACAAAGAAATTGAAAGTGAAAGGATGGAAAAAAATATTTCATGCAAGCTACAGCCAAAAGAAAGCAGGTGCAGCAATATTAATCTCAGATAAAATAGACTTTAAATGCAGGGATGTTTTGAGAGACAAAGAAGACCACTACATAGTAATAAAAGGGGCAATTCAACAAGAAGAAATAACAATCATAATGTCTATGCACCCAATCAAGTTGCCACAAAATACATGAGAGAAACACTGGCAAAACTTAAGGAAGCAATTGATGTTTCCACAATAATTGTGGGAGCCTTCAACACATCACTCTCTCCTATAGATAAATCAACCAGACAGAAGACCAATAAGGAAATTGAAAACCTAAACAATCTGATAAATGAATTAGATTTAACAGACATATACAGAACATTACATCCCAAAGCACCAGGATACACATACTTTTCTAGTGCTCGTGGAACTTTCTCCAGAATAGATCATATGCTGGGACATAAAACAAGCCTCAATTAATTTAGAAAGGTTGAAATTATTCAAAATACATTCTCTAACCACAATGGAATACAATTAGAAGTCAATAACCATCAGAGACTTAGAAAATTCACAAATACCTGGAGGTTAAACAACACACTCCTAAACAATCAGTGGGTTAAAGAAGGAATAGCAAGAGAAATTGCTAAATATATAGAGATGAATGAAAATGAGAACACAACATACCAAAACCTATGGGATGCAGCAAAAGCAGTGCTGAGGGGGAAATTTATAGCACTAAACACATATATTAAAAAGGAAGAAAGAGCCAAAATCAAAGAACTAATGGATCAACTGAAGAAGCTAGAAAATGTACAGCAAACCAATCCTAAACCAAGTAGAAGAAAAGAAATAACCAGGATTAAAGCAGAAATAAATGACATAGAGAACAAAAAAACAATAGAGAGGATAAATATCACCAAAAGTTGGTTCTTTGAGAAGATCAACAAGATTGACAAGCCCCTAGCTAGACTGACAAAATCAAAAAGAGAGAAGACCCATATAAACAAAATAATGAATGAAAAAGGTGACATAACTGCAGATCCTGAAGAAATTTAAAAAATTATAAGAGGATACTACGAACTACTGTATGGCAACAAACTGGATAATGTAGAGGAAATGGACAATTGCCTGGAAACATATGAGCAACCTAGACAGACCAGAGGAAGAAATAGAAGGCCTCAATCAACCCATCACAAGCAAAGAGATCCAATCAGTCATCAAAAATCTTCCCACAAATAAATGCCCAGGGCCAGATGGCTTCACAGGGGAATTCTACTGAACTTTCCAGAAAGAACTGACACCAATCTTACTCAAACTCTTTCAAAACATTGAAGAAAATGGAACACTACCTAACTCATTTTATGAAGCTAACATCAATCTAATACCAAAACCAGGCAAAGATGCTACAAAAAAGGAAAACTACCGGCCAAACTCCCTCATGAATATAGATGCAAAAATCCTCAACAAAATACTTGCAAATCAAATCCAAAGACACTTAAAAAAATCATACACCATGACCAAGTGGGGTTCATTCCAGGCATGCAAGGATGGTTCAACATAAGAAAATCAATCAATGTATTACAATGCATTAAAAATTCAAAAGGGAAAAATCAAATGATCATCTCAATAGATGCTGAAAAAGCATTTGACAAAATCCAACATCCGTTTTTGATAAAAACACTTCAAAAGGTAGAAATTGAAGGAAACTTCCTCAATATGATAAAGAGCATATATGAAAAACCCACAGCCAGCATAGTACTCAATGGTGAGAGACTGAAAGCCTTCCCTCTAAGATCAGGAACAAGACAAGGATGCCCGCTGTCACCACTGTTATTCAACATTGTGCTGGAAGTGCTAGCCAGAGCAATCCGGCAAGACAAAGAAATAAAAGGCATCCAAATTGGAAAAGAAGAAGTAAAACTGTCATTGTTTGCAGATGATATGATCTTATACCTGGAAAACCCTGAGAAATCGATGATACAGCTACTAGAGCTAATAAACAAATTTAGCAAAGTAGCGGGATACAAGATTAATGCACATAAGTCAGTAATGTTTCTATATGCTAGAAATGAACAAACTGAAGAGACACTCAAGAAAAAGATACCATTTTCAATAGCAACTAAAAAAATCAAGTACCTAGGAATAAACTTAACCAAAGATGTAAAAGACCTAGACAAAGAAAACTACATAACTCTACTAAAAGAAATAGAAGGGGACCTTAAATATGGAAAAATATTCCATGTTCATGCATAGGAAGGCTAAACATCATTAAGATGTCAATTCTACCCAAACTCATCTACAGATTCAATGCAATCCCAATCAAAATTCCAACAACCTACTTTGCAGACTTGGAAAAGCTAGTTATCAAATTTATTTGGAAAGGGAAGATGCCTCGAATTGCTAAAGACACTCTAAAAAAGAAAAACCAAGTGGGAGGACTTACACTCCCTGACTTTGAAGCTTATTACAAAGCCACAGTTTTCAAAACAGCATGGTACTGGCACAAAGATAGACATATAGATCAATGGAATCAAATTGAGAATTCAGAGATAGACCCTCAGATCTATGGCCGACTGATCTTTGATAAGGCCCCCAAAGTCACTGAACTGGGTCATAATGGTCTTTTCAACAAATGGGGCTGGGAGAGTTGGATATCCATATCCAAAAGAATGAAAGAGGACCCCTACGTCACACCCTACACAAAAATTAACTCAAAAATGGACCAAAGATCTCAATATAAAAGAAAGTACCATAAAACTCCTAGAAGATAATGTATGAAAACATCTTCAAGACCTTGTATTAGGCGGCCACTTCCTAGACTTTACACCCAAAGCACAAGCAACAAAAGAAAAAATAGATAAATGGGAACTCCTCAAGCTTAGAAGTTTCTGCACCTCAAAGGAATTTCTCAAAAAGGTAAAGAGGCAGCCAACTCAATGGGAAAAATTTTTGGAAAGCATGTATCTGACAAAAGACTGATATCTTGCATATATAAAGAAATCCTACAACTCAATGGCAATAGTACTGACAGCCCAATTATAAAATGGGCAGAAGATATGGAAAGACAGTTCTCTGAAGAGGAAATACAAGTGGCCAAGAAACACATGAAAAAATGTTCAGCTTCACTAGCTATTAGAGAGATGCAAATTAAGACCACAATGAGATACCATCTAACACCGATTAGAGTGGCTGCCATTAAAGAAACAGGAAACTACAAATGCTGGAGGGGATGTGGAGAAATTGGAACTCTTATTCATTGTTGGTGGGACTGTATAATGGTTCAGCCACTCTGGAAGTCAGTCTGGTAGTTTTTTAGAAAACTAGATATAGAGTTACCATTTGATCCAGCGATTGCACTTCTCAGTATATACCTGGAAGATCGGAAAGCAGTGACACAAACAGATATCTGCACGTCAATGTTCATAGCAGCATTATTCACAATTGCCAAGAGATGGAAGCAACCCAAATGTCCTTCAACAGATGAGTGGATAAATACAATGTGGTATATACACACGATGGAATACTACACGGCAGTAAGAAGGAACGATCTCGTGAAACATATGACAACATGGATGAACCTTGAAGGCATAATGCTGAGCGAAATAAGCCAGGCACAAAAAGAGAAATATTATATGCTACCACTAATGTGAACTTTGAAAAATGTAAAACAAATGGTTTATAATGTAGAATGTAGGGGAACTAGCAATAGAGAGCAATTAAGGAACGGGGAACAATAATCCAAGAAGAACAGATAAGCTATTTAATGTTCTGGGGATGCCCAGGAATGACTATGGTCTGTTAATTTCTGATGGATATAGTAGGAACAAGTTCACAGAAATGTTGCTATATTAGGTAACTTTCTTGGGGTAAAGTAGGAACAGGTTGAAAGTAAAGCAGTTATCTTAGGTTAGTTGTCTTTTTCTTACTCACTTGTTATGGTCTCTTTGAAATGTTCTTTTATTGTTTGCTTTTTTCTTTTTAATTTTTTTTTCTTCATACAGTTGATTTAAAAAAGAAAAAAAAGTTAAAAAAAAAAAACAACAAGGAAAAAAATATGTAGTGCCCCCTTGAGGAGCCTGTGGAGAATGCAGGGGTATTGGCCTACCCCACCTTGATGGTTGCTAACATGACCACAGACACAGGGGACTGGTGTTTTGATGGGTTGAGCCCTCTACCATAGGTTTTACCCTTGGGAAGATGGTTGTTACAAAGGAGAGGCTAGGTCTCCCTATAATTGTGCCTAAGAGCCTCCTCCCGAATGCCTCTTTGTTGCTCAGATGTGGCCCTCTCTCTCTAGCTAAGCCAACTTGAAAGGTGAAATCACTGCCCTCCCCCCTACATGGGATCAGACACCCAGGGGAGTGAATCTCTCTTGCAACGTGGAATATGACTCCCGAGGAGGAATGTAGACCCGGCATCGTGGGACGGAGAACATCTTCTTGACCAAAAGGGGGATGTGAAAGGAAATGAAATAAGCTTCAGTGGCAGAGAGATTCCAAAAGGAGCCGAGAGGTCACTCTGGTGGGCACTCTTACGCACAATTTAGAGAACCCTTTTTAGGTTCTAAAGAATTGGGGTAGCTGGTGGTGGATACCTGAAACTATCAAACTACTACCCAGAACCCATGAATCTCGAAGACAATTGTATAAAAACGTAGCTTATGAGCGGTGTCAATGGGATTGGGAAAGCCATAAGGACTATACTCCACTTTGTCTAATTTATGGATGGATGAGTAGAAAAATAGGGGAAGGAAACAAACAAACAAATAGACAAAGGTACCCAGTGTTCTTTTTTACTTTAATTGCTCTTTTTCACTTTAATTATTATTCTTGTTATTTTTGTGTGTGTGCTAATGAAGGTGTCAGGTATTGATTTAGGTGATGAATGTACAACTATATAATGGTACTGTGAACAACTGAATGTACGATTTGTTTTGTATGACTGTGTGGTATGTGAATATATCTCAATAAAATGAAGATAAAAAAAGAACACACACACACACAAATTATTTAGGAAAAGACTGAGAAATAGACTTCTTTTTAATTAAGAATTTCTATTCATCAAAAGACACCATTAAAAGTATGAATAGATAAGCCAAGTATAGAAGTTAATTACAATTTGAAAAGATCTTGTATCCAGAATATATAAAACACTTAAAGAAATAAATTTAAAAATAACCCAATTTTTTAAAAAATAGGCAAGAAACATGAACAAAAGAAGATATCCCAAAGACTGATAAGCATATGAGGAGACAGTCAACATCACTAGTCATCAGAGAAATGCAAATTAACACCGCAATGAGTGTCACTACAAATCCACCAAAATGGTTAAGAATAAAACGAAACAAAAAACTGACACTACTAAGTGTTGGCTAGAATTTGGAGTTATTAGCATTCTCATATACTGTGTGTGGAAGTGTAAACTTGTATAAGAATTTTGGAAAACTGTTTAACAATTTCTCTGCTGAATGTGTATTTTTGCTGTGATCTGGATTTCTACATTTATAACAAATCCATAAATAAATTCACCAAAATATACATACCAAAATGTTCATAACAATAGTATTCATAATAGTCCCAAACTGGAAGCAATCGAAAATCCATCAGCAACAGAATGGATAAATTCTGGTGGGTTCACACATGGAATGCTAACTAATCAGTGAAAATGAACAAATTATTGCTGCTTGCAACAACATGGAAGAACCGCACAATGTGCCAGTTTGGATATATTATGCCTCCCAAGAAAAAGCCGTGATCTTTTAATCCAATCTCATGGGATATTGGGATTAGGTTGTTTCCATGGAGATGTGACCCACCCAACTATGAGTGACACCTTTGGCTAGGGTGTGATCTCTGATGGAATGTTTCCGTGGAATTGAGGCCCCGCCCATTCAGCGTGGGTCTTGATTAGTTTATTAGAGTCTTATAAACGAGCTCACAAACAGAAAGACCTGAGAGCTGAAGCCAAGGGAAATGTTTTGAAGACGGCCATTGAAAGTTGACTTTTGCTACTCCGGAGTTTGCCTGGGAGAAACTAAGAGAATACCCCCAGACACCTAGAGAGAAATGTCCTGGGAGAAAGCCATTTTTGAAACACAACCTGGGAGCAAAGGAAGAAGACGCCAGCCACGTGCCTTCCCAGACAACAGAGGTTTTCCAGAGGCCATTGGCCATTCTTCTGTGAAGGTACCCTATTGCTGACACCTTAGCTTGGACACTTATAGCCTTAAGACTGTAATTTTGTAACCAAATAAAACTCCTTTATAAAAGCCAATCCATTTGTGGTATTTTGCATAATGGCAGCATTAGCAAACTAGAACACACAATGTTCAGCAAAAGAAGCCAGATATAAAAATTGCATTCTGTTTGATTCCATTTACTTGAAGTTCAAGAATAGGGATAATGCAAAATATTAAGTTTCTTCAGTGGTCTAGTGTCCTGGTGTGTCTGACACCAGCCACCTTCCTCATGAAAAAAAAAAAAAAAGATGAGGGCAGAAATCAGGATAATGGTTACCTTTATGGGGGAGGAGTGATAATCAAAGAGAGACAAATGGGAACTCTGTATTGCTGATACCATTCAATATTTTGGTCTGGAGGGCGGTTACATGGGTGTGTTTGCTGTGTAAATGGTCATTTAGCAGTACACTGAGTGTGTGTTTTACAGTTTGTTATACTTAAATAAAAAGTAAAAAGAAAAAATTTTTACATCAGCATTTTATATATATCCAATGGAATCTAAATATCACAGTAATTTGAAACCCAAATCATACATTTAAAAAATAATGAAAAGCATGTGAATTATATCTCAATAGAATTTATTTAAAAAAATAATAATGAACAAGATCCTTAACATTTCAGAATTCATAAATTTTACATCTTTGGGTTTTCTCTTTCATCTCTTCTTTCCATTCTACTTCTTCTACCTACTTTTTACTGTTGCAAAGTATATTTATTGATCACTGTTTTATAATTTTCTGTCACAAAAATATATTTTAAATCTAATTTTTAAATCTTAATTAAGATTTAATTTATTTAAAAGTTTCTGTTCCTATATGGCTTTAGGAGCTAAAAATTTCCTCTGTATTAAGATACCATTAAAATTACTAGTAGTAAAAGATCAAAACAGTATAAATATTTTACAAATTTGGAGAAATGATTATTAAACAGAAAAAGTAAAATTTTAATGGAAATGCATCTCTAAATGAGATGAATAATGACTGGGCTTTTCCTCATGATTTTAATGAAAGAGAAAGATATATAATACTAAGAGCTAATCATTCTGGAAGCTAGTGTGTTTTTTTTGTTAAAAGGAGATAAATATGTTAAACATGAAGATAAAATAAGATGAGAATTAATTAATTATAATTAGAATAAAGATTTTATTGATTTGGTAAAATCGATTTTAAGTACCTTATTTGACACACACAGTGGATTTGAAATAAACCACTTAAATTTTTTCCATGATTTTAATCCAATATATATTTAAAATTTTGGTCACTCTGGGAAACATTCCAATTACATTTTTAAAAATAAGCACCACGAACTTATTTTGCTTCAGTGTTAAAAGATACTTTTCTTTCCACAAATGACACATCTTAGGGATGATGATTAAGATCAACTAAAAAGATGTATGTGACAGTGTGTGTGTGTGTGTGTGTGTGTGTATGAAAAAAACATTTTTAGCAGTCAATATGTCTTATTTTTTGTACTTTTGCTTCTCTCACGAGACTCTCTAGACTCCCTAGACATGCATTCACTGGCAATAGTTAGGATGTTAGAAAGGCATCCTCTCATCACCCCACTCTATCATGTTTCTAAATTTAAAACAGCCTTATTTGGGCCAAAATACTAATTTTCTAACACTGCATTCCCCCCTTAATGGGAATAAGATGGAGAAATAGCAGAGGCCCAAGGCCTTATGATCCCTTGATTAATCATTACAGGCAGCATCCCTTTTTATCCCACTTCCGTTTTTGTTTTGTTTTGATCTTTTTTAAAATAGGAGGAGGCCTATTGAGAGTCAGGAATGCTTAGGTGAATCTGTTTTAGTACATTCAGAAGTTCAGGATCTGGAAATTAATCTCTATAAATCTTCCATTGTAGAATTCCTCCAAAAAGTCAGCATGCATACTATTTGAAGTTCACTAAAGCAAGCAACTCGATAAATCTGTAACTTCAAAGGAATTTTCTGGTCTATAGATACATAGGAATTGATAGCATAGAGATGGTTTCTCAAGTTATAGGACTAGATGAGATCACCCAGAGAGAGGGTAAAATTAGAGAATAGGGACCAGGCAGACTCCAAGGAATCCTAACACTTAGTGGTTGGATAAAGGAAAAGTCAGAAACAAAATGGAGTGGCCAGTGATATAGGGATAAAACCAGAATGTACTAACAAGAAAGCATGGTATTTCACGAAGGAAAATGTAGTCAACTAGGTTGAGAGCTGTGAAAGGATGAGTAAATGAAGACAGAAATATCTCCAATGGATGTGGGAGCACGGGAGATCATCGGTGACCTTGATAACAGCAGTTTGGGTGGGTTGATGGAAACAGAAGCTTGATGGGAGTGGATTGGATTGTGAACAGCAGGTGTACAAGAATAGAATGCCTGTGGCAACTTTGGAGACATGTTGTAAGTGGGGAGCCAAGAAATGGAGCAGTGGTAGCTGATGAGAAGACGGAAATATAGGGCCAAGGAATATTTATTTTGATTTTGGTTGTTGTCACTGTTGTTTTGTTTTGTTTGTAATATGATGCATATTAAAACCTGTTGGTTAGTTGATGGGGATGATCCAGGAGAGAGAGAAATTGTTAATGCAGGAGTGTTCTAAAAGAAAGAAGAAATGAGTGCAGCTATAAGAAGGTTTGTTGACTTGCTGGTGAAAGGATGAGTGCTTTCCTGTGTGGTGGTTTCTCTTTTCTCAAAGAAAAATGAGGATAGTTCGCCTGTTGAGAGGGGTGGCAGTGGAGAAGTGATGCAGAAGGCATGAAGAGGGAAAAGGAGGCCTGAAATGGAAGAGAGTAAGAAAGCAACATTATCTGCGGTGTTAGCAGGATTACATGACAGTATTGAGGACCCATTTAAGATTACAGTTCTTGACAACCGTGGGTGTAATTTTTTCTCTGACAGTATTCAGCTGCACAGAGGAAAGCACAAAGAAGAGAGATGGCTGGGGTTCACCAGGTTTGGGTTTTTATAGTGTGAAGGAAGGAGCAAGGGGTGAGAAAACTGAAGTGATTTGCGAGGGAGTGATTACAATTGCCAGGATGGAAAGGGAAAAAGAGAGGGGCCTTGTGATAGAATATAATGGAGTTAGAATCTGGGAAATGACTGAACCCTGGAGAGGTGGGAGGTGAGGAGGCTGGTAATGTAGAGGTGTTTTCAGATGAGATCGAAAATTCCAATTAGATTAATGGAAGAGTTTAGAAGGGAGGAGAGGCCTGGGGGATTGGGTCAGGTAAGGAGTTGGACCCACAAATGTGAGGATGATCATGGGTGATAATGGGTGCGTGGGGAGGCACAGTCTTCTGGCAATGACTGAAGCCTTGGAAGTGAGGCTTGATGGAGCCAGATCTGATAGCCCTTAAGAGCACTGGTTCCTACACTTGCTTGATTATGAAAATTATCAGTTGTTCTTGTTGAAAATAAAAATTCTAAACCTTCTCCTTCGAAATTCTGATTATGAGGTCTCAAGTGAATCTCTGTGTTTAAAGAAGTGCTCCATATGATTCTTGTGATAAGAAAACAATGGGAAAGTTTGCTTTGGAAGAAGGTGAAAAATCTGTTCCAGCAACATGGTCACCTAATAAGAAACCCAGTGTTGCTTCAGAGGCCTCTGAGCAGTCACTCTTGAGGCACTGGATGTTGTGGTGGTTTTGTTCTCTGCTCTCCTTTACATCCTAGGGCAAGGCCTGCTTTCCCATCTCAACCTTGAACTACCCCAATTGGTTTCATTATCACTCAGGAGGAATACAAACCCAGAAAAGATGAAAAGCTGTGATGACTATGACTGGGCCTTTTGGAATACTCCCAAATTGTCTGAAAAGTAATGATTTTCTTTTCTAAGTTGGTGTACTTATAGAAACAAATCCCTAAAAGAAAAAGAAGCAGCGTATAGCATCATGCTTCTCCAATGAAATGGCATTCTACTATGGCCTGCTTGCTAAAGTGACAGGATAAATAGGGAGTGTTAGTTTGTTTCAGCAGCAATAGAAAAGTTATATAGTTGGAATAGAGAGCAGGAACATTTTTATAATAAAGGAATGCATAAATCTAGCATGATACAAAATGTTCATAAATGCTTAAATTAAAACAGAAAATATAAAAGAAAATTAGCACTTACCAGTAAGAGTTAAAAGATGAAAATCTTTTTCAAATGCCACATATAATACCATTAAAATATGGCAGGTCTCCAGGAATAAATGTAATCAAAGATGGGCAAACTCTCCATCAAGAAAACTATAAAACAGTGAGAAAATGAAGAAAACCTATGTAAATGAGGAGACAAATCTTGTTGGTGGATTGGAAGACTGAATACTGTAAAAATCTCAGTTCTCCCCAAATTAACCGATAAATTCAATGCATTCCTATTTAAAGTTCCAATGTGTGTTTTTGTGGAACTTGATGAGATGATTTTAAATTTATATGGAAAGGCAAAGGACCAGACAATAGCCAGGACACAATAAAAAAAGAACAAGGTGGGAAGGCTTGTTCACCAGACAACCAGACACTAATTATGGCAGGGTGGCATTATGGTACAAGGATGACAAATACAACAATTAAACATAATAGAGAGGCCAGAAACAAAACCAGCAACCTGATTAATGAAAAATGGTGGCAATTCAGTGGGGAAATACTATGATATTAATCCCAAGTAGATTAATTCCAGATGAATTAAAGAATGAAGTATGAAAGGCAAAAATAAATAAATAAATAAATAAATAAATACATACATACATACATACATACATAAATAAATAAATAAATAAAATTATTGATGACAATGTAGAGAATAGCTTGATGATCTTGGGGTTGGCAAAGATTTCTTACAAATGCAAGAAAAAAAAAAACTAACAGCAAAGAAAAAGATAAATTAGAATATTTAAAAACTAACTAGTTCTGTTCAATGAAATATACCATGAAGAGAATGAAACAGAAGAGGATTGTGGGAAGGTGCTGAGTAGGAAGCTCTAGGAATCTTGTCTGTTCCACCAGAACAACCATTGAACTGGCAGGAACTGTCTGAATCAACTATCCTGAGACTCCAGAGTCTAGCAGAGCACTGAGCAGGAGAAAGAGGCTTGTAAATTGCGGTAAGTATTTGTGAATTTCGCCCTCCTAGCCATGGCTACTATCCCCCATCTCCCAGCCTTGCAGCAGGCAGCATTGGTATCTGCAGCTCTGATGCCTGGTGCAGCTTGCAGGTGCCAGGGTGAGGTATAAAGGCCTTGCTCCCCAAGATCCAGGAGTGTGGGGTCAGATCACTGATCAATGCTTTTGATCAGTACTTCAGACCACTGGGGGCCTGGCTCTGAGTGGTGCCATTTCTTCAAATGCTCTCAGACCAGAGCATCAGAGGAGTCTTAAGACAGAACCCCTCCTCAAAACTATAGAAAAGAGTTATAGGGCTGCATTAACTGGGCAAGTGTCAATGAAGAAAACAGCCTCAAAAGCCACAGAAGTTCCTGGTTCCTGTGCCAATCTCTACCCTCCCTCCCCAGTGTGGTGTGGAGTCAGCCTGTGCTCTCAGTGTTATAAAACAGCCTGTGCTCTGGCGGGGAAAGACTGACCTAAGAAACTCCTCTAGAGCTTGCTGCCCTGAGAATTTGCCCTCCAGGCAAAAGCAGCTTGGGGCAGCTTTAAACCCTACAATAGAGCTCCCAAGAGAGGGAGAAAGTCTGTTTCATAGGGAGTAAAGGAGCATTCAAAGTCCTGTAAATGGAGAAAGTTTTAAGGCCACTAACAAGCACAAGCCAAGGACAAGATACAAGGTCAGAAAAGAAAGGAAGACCCTGAACTTTCTATTCACCTCGGGCTGTGAAAGTATTGATAGGAAGACAGCTCTGAAGGGGAGCACTGCCTAATGCAAAGTCAATTTGCAAAGACTGTTAAAATTGTTTTTTGAATTGATTGGTTTGGTTTTGTTAGCTCCTGGCAATCAAGGAAATCTCTAACATAACATGAGCTAAATAAAAACTTAAGAAACAGACGGATCAGGGAATAAATCCTGAAGTTAATACCTTAAAATTTTAAAATGTATAGTGTACAACAAAAGATTATAAAACAAAGAAACAGGAAAAGATGGCCCATCCAAAGAAAGAGGAAAAAAATCCAGAAAACGTCAATGAAAGATCAGACTGTGGACGTACTGAACAAAGACTTTTAAAAAAATAATCTGCAGTATGCTCAAAGAGATGAAGGAAAGTACAGAGAAAAAACTACAGGATATCAGAGAAACAATTAGTGAACAATATGTCAGAAGACATGATTCTATATATACGAAATCCTGAAAACTCCCCAACAAAGCTACTAGAGCTCATAAACAAATTCAGTAAAGTGGCAGGGTACAAGATCAATTTGCTAAAATCATTAGTGTTTCTGTACATTAGTAATGAACAATCTGAAGGGGAAATCATGAAAAAATTCCATTTACAACAGCTACTAAAAAAATCAAATAGGAATAAATTTAAGCTAGTATGCAAAGGACTTATACATGGAAAACTACAAAACATTGCTAAGAAAATCCAAGACCTATTTAAATAGAAAGACACACCATAGTCATGGATTGGAAGACTAAATATTGTTAAGATGTCAATACTGCCCAAAGTTATTTACAGATTTAATGCAATCTCAATCAAAATTCCAACAGCCTTCTTTACAGAAATAGAAAAGCCCATTGTTAAATTTATATGGAAGTGTAAGAGGTCCTGAATAGCCAGAAACATCTTTAAAAAGAATGAATTTGGGAGACTCACACCTTCCAATTTTAGAACTTATTACAAAACTATAGCAATGGTAATGGTAATTACAACAGCATGGTAATGGCAAAGGGACAGACATATAAACCAATAGAATCAAATTAAGAGTTAAGAAATAAACCCTCACATCTATGGTCAGCTGATTTTTTTTTACAAGGGAGCCAGGTATACTTAATTGGGACAGAATAGTCTCTTCAACAAATGGTGCTGGGAGAACTGGATATCCATATGCAAGACTGAAGGTGGAACCTTATCTCATGCCATATAAAAAACTGAACTCAAAGACCTAAATATAAGGACCAACACTATAAAACTCTCCTAGAAGAAAACATCATGAAGTATCTTCAAGATCTTGAGTGAGGCAATGGTTTCTTAGACTTTACACCAAAGGCAGGAGCAACAACAACAAAAATAGATAAATGAGACTTCGTCAAAATAAAAAATATTTGTGCCATCAAAGGATTTTATCATGAAAGTAAAAAGACAACTACAGAATGGGAGAAAATAATTGGAAACCACCTATCTGATAAGGGTTTAATATTCAGAGTACGTACAGAAATCCTACAACTCAACAACAAAAGACAAACAACGCATTTTAAAAATGGGCAAAAGATGTGAGTAGACATTTTTCCAAAGAAGATGTACAAATGGCCAAAAAGCACATGAAAAGATACCCCACATCATTAGCCATTAAGGAAATGCAAATCAAAATCACAGTGAGATACCCTTTCACACCCATTAGAATGGCTACTATTAAAAAAATGGAAAAGTGTTGGAGAGAACTTGGAGAAATAAGAACACTCGTTGATTGTCAGTGGAATGTAACATGGTGTAGTAGCTGTGGTGGTTCCTCAGAAAGTTAAGTATAGCATTACCATATGACCAGCAATCCCACTTCTAGGTATATATCTTAAAGGATGGAAAGGAGGGATTTCAAAGAATATTTTCATAACAGTGTTCATAGTAGCATTATTCACAACTGATGAAAGATGGAAGCAACCCAAGTACCCATCAACAGATGAACGGGTAAACAAAAGGTAGTATGTATACACAAGAGAATATTTTCAACTGTTACAAGGAGTGAAGTTCTGATACATGTAATGACATGGATGAAACTTGAAGACATCACTCTGAGGACAAATATAGTATGATCTCACTGATATGAAATAATTTGAATAAGGAAATTCATAGAATCAGAAACTAGAATACAGTTACAAGATGTGGGTAGGGAATGGGGAGATAATTCTTAATTGGTACAGATTTTTTCCTTGGAGTGATGGAAACATTTTGGTAACAGATGGTGATGATGGTAGCACTACATTTTGAATGTAATTAACACCACTGATTTATATATTTGTATGTGGTTAGGTTGTTATATATGTTAACAGAATAAACTAAAAAAAAAAAAAACCACAGGACAGTATAACACAGTGAACCCTAATGTAAACTATAGATTAACATGATTTATATGATCATAATAATGTTTTTTCAATAATTGTAACAAAGGTACCAAAATAATAGAGAAAACGGTGTGTAGGAGGTGGTACATGGGAACTCTGTATTTTGTGCATGATTTTTCTGTAAACCTATAACTTCTGTAATCTAAAAAATATGCAGTTTTAAAAAGAACAAAAAGATTTAAGGAATGAAATGAAAAGATAAGTGAAAAATCCCTCTAAGTGCATAGATTCAATTTAATTTATAAACCCGTAAGCTTTTAACTTGGTTCTTCTACTTGCTTCCTTCAGGATGCCGAGGCCAAACAGCTCTGCCTGTAATCCTACACTCCTCAGGGCTCGTAACCCAGAGGCTCCAGATGTTAACAGTAACTACATCATGATCAGTTCTTCTCAGCATACCCTTTTTGACAAGGTTCTGGGTTTATAACTTTTAGGTTCTTGATTGTAGTACATATGGTTTCCCTTTATTTCCTAAAGGCAATGATGTCTTTAGCAAGAAATGAGCATGTATCACTCTGGATCCTTTGCTCTTAAAAATGATAGTTATTCCAGAGCAAAAGTTTCCTTTTACTTATTAGTCCCAGAATGTAACTTTCATCAGAGCTTTGAACTCTAGGTAATGCAATCTAAGTTTTACTGGATACACCAAAGTTAGAAGAGAAACCGAGGCTAAAACAATGAACCAGGTAAACTACATTACTACTCTACATCCACCTTTCAGAGTTCCACTTTCCATATTGTTTTAGTTCCATTAGGTTAACACTAGCTGGTATGATAGATAAACACTCAAATTCCAGGGGTCTAACACAATAAAAGATGACTTTTATCTTCACATAAAGGTCAGTGTGGCTGTTTGCAGGCAGTCTCCACATGGTGATTTAGGGACACAGGCTTCCTTCATCTTGTGGTTCTACCATCTCCAGTCTTTGTGTCCATCTGGCTGGTGTGGGGTGAAGGGTAGGTATGGCACACCTGCTTTTTAACCCCTTCAGCCTGGAAATGACACACGTAACTTAGGCTCACATTCCAATGGGAAAAGCAGTCTCAAGGCCCCACCTGGATGCCAGGGGGCTCAGAAATGGATTCCATGGCTGGGCAGCCCCTTCCTAGCAACAACTACACAAAGGGAGCTCAAATGGTGGACAGATGGCCACATCTGCCAAACACTGATCTGGGGGAGCAAACACAGTATCTTTTTCCCTATCACTTCTGTCTTTCATGGCTGACTTTTTGAAGGTTTAAGACTAATAATTATAATCTCAAGTTAGGATTTTTAGCACTGACAAACATGATAATGTTTGCCCATTTGTTTTAGCATTTAAAGGTTTAATATAAGGAGTAGAAGATGAGAAGAGTTGTCTTCCAGCCTTGTGGGGATTTCCTAAATAAAGAAGATGCTGTTTTTTAACAGTTGCCTTTGGAAGATCACTATTGTGCTAGCTTTCCTAATAAGATTTGGCTTTATGGGAATAGTACATTTGAGAAGGGTTTTATGTGTTCCTCTGCGGTTTGTTGAGGCAACAGGACAGTACAGCTAACCCTTTGTGCTATTGTTGAAATCTGGAAAGAGCTTTTTCTCCCCCTTTGCAGTAATGAACATAAAATTGAAACATACGACATAGCTTGGAGACAAGTTTGAGCTAGCGTAAAGGAAATTAAATAGCCTGATCACATCATTCATAGTAAGTTAAGGTGACAGTGCATCTGATCTGAGTAGCACAAAGGACAATCCTATTACATTTATATTGCTATTTGTGCCCTTCAGAATTCTGATTAACCCCGCAAATCACCTATGACCTGCTAGAGCTGATAGCTTAGCAGTTCAGCAGCTGGTTGTGTGGGAGTACTTGAGAGATGGTAAAATGAGCAGCAAAAGCAATAATTTACCACTATATGATAGATAAATTACATTGTTTTTTTTTTTTTATCTCCCCTTCTGTTTTTATAGTACAATATTGGTAGGAGGAAAGGTAGAAATGACATAAATGCATATGTTCATAATGATGACTTACTAATAGATTTTGTCCATGTTGCCTTGTTTTTACTCTCCTTAAATGGTCATTTTAATTTAACTGATGGCTAGTGTCTTCATTAAGAGGTGACAGTACATCAAGGCAGAGTTATCTGATTTGGCCAAATGACAAATTGTCCTTCTCCTTCTTTCCAATTTCCATGTCTAATTTTTGGATTATTATGATTAGCTGTGCTAGGAGCCTCTAATGAAGGGAGTTAAGCCATGAAGCTGAGCACCAAATTGTCAATACAAGACAACTATATTAATTGGTTCACCATTACTGGACATTGGTATTTTGGTGTTCTCTTTGCAGAAACTTATCCATTCACAGACAGGCAAATCAGATGGGCTGTGCTTAAGTGTAACCACAATCATCATAGAAAAACATCCTCAAATCCTGTTTCACAACTGTCTTTCAAAGAGTTCGGTCTTACTTGTTCTGCCTACACTAAGGCAATTTTCCTTTTGCATTACTATTAATTCCTTTCCAAGTCTTAGTTTGGTGGCAGCTTTTCTGACCCTGTTCCCTCCTGTGGCCCATCACATGCTTATTTGTCATATTCAAGAAGTACAAAGCAATAGCTAACAAAAACAAGCATTACAAAGCTACAGTACAACAAACAAATCATGGAACTAAATTCAACTCATCTCCATTTACAAGCTCTGCACAGACAGATTTTAGCAAATTTGTTCAATTAAAAACTTCTCTCGAGCAAAAGAGACTTTTTGAAGAATGTGGTGGAATGCAGACTGTGACACAACTAGGTCAGCACACACTGGCTATCCCTCCTCTTCCCCTTGTTCCTAGTTGTATAACCGTGTCCCACACCTGTACCCCTCTATGATGGGCCCAAATTATCTTTTCAAAGGGATGCACTGGCCTCTTTTATTCTTGCTATTCCAGGAGACGTAATACATTCTGGGAGAAGGTTTTAAATGGGATGCCCACTTCAAAGCCCAGATGTGATGACATGTACAATCTCCTTGGGTTATTTCCTAACAAATTCCATGCCCCTGAAGCAGCTGCCTGAACTGCTTTTATTGTACACAGCCTTTTACAAGGATGAGAATTTCTAGGAAAATACTAATGAGAACCAAATAATATTCTGAGAAAAGAGGGTAAGATGCATACATTTTGTAATGTAATTTCAGGAGTATTTGCTTCCATTCTTAACATCCTTTTTCTCCTACTCCCTTATCCCTACTTTTATTCTTCCTTGAAGTTTTCTCTGAACCTCTGAAGACTTCTAAATGCAGTAGAAATGCACCAGACTAACCCATTAAGTCAGGTCTTGCCGAAACAATCTATTCGTCACACAGCAGCCAGGGAGATCAGAGCATAAACGAGATATCATTTCTCTGTTTCCAATTGTACTTGGAGTAAACTTCCAATTCATTACCAAGACCTGCAAGGCCTTGCATGAAAGTGATGCTACCTATCTTCCCAGTCTTGTTTTAGGCCTCCTCCCACTTGTGCTCACTCTCTTCCAGTTATGTTGGCTTACTTTAGTAACTTGAAAATGCCAAACCATTTCCCACCTCAGGACATTACACATGTTATTCTGTTTGTTGGCATGCAGTTCTCCCCACTCTGCTGAGCTGGATTGTCCAGTCCTTCAGGTCTCAATTTAAATGTCACCTCTTCTGAGAGGCTTTCCCCAACACCATGGTTAACGTATGTTCTACACATCCTCTCCCCCATAATTTCCATCCTGGTGCCTAGTTTGCTTTCTATGAATTATTATATTTGTTTACTTCCTTGTCATCTCTTCACCTTCTAGAACATAAGCTTCATGAGGGCAGGAACTTGCCTGTCTTGTTCATCCTTGTATCCCCAGCACCTGGCACAGGGTTCAACACAAAGCAGATGCCCTATAATTGTTTGAACAGCGGTTTTAGTGGACTTTCCATCACTGGCTTTTCCTTTCCCACAACATTTCTTTATAGATGTGGATCTTTATTTATAACTTGTCTTCCAAAAGTCAATTTATAAATTGCTTTTTAAAATTAGAATGTAGCTTTTTTAATAGAAGCAAACTTTGAAAAAGATGTGTTTCCAATTGGGAGCCTTTAGAATCCTATGTAGTACCCAATATGATTGCAATATTTTGCAGATTGATTGAGCAAATAGCCCATGGCACTGTTGCACATGTACGTAATTATTTTAGTCACACCCACACCTCCATCCCTACCCAGGTTCTGTGACGGGCTGAAGGAGATACAACTAGGCAACCCCCAAATCTGAAACATGCCCATTTGAAATATAAACAAGTGATTGCAGACATGATTTAAGATGGGAGGGAGAGGAAGAGAGCAGGAGAATAACTGGTATTTGTGAGACAATTTGGGGCCTGAGGCAGGGGATAGTACCTTTCATTTCTTGTAGCTTCCAAGTTTTGTTGGTTTTGCTATAAGAACGTCTCAGGGATGTGACTCCTTGTGCTGGTCTTTGAATCATTTCCAAAGTTTATTGCTCTTTGAGATTGGGAACTAGAGTAAATGTGGGAATGGATCGGTTAGGGCATGCCTGAAGAGAAGGGGGCTTTCCCCACAGGTTTCCCCCTCTGCCTGAGAAAGGGACATTAGGCTGACACGGGATACGATAGTACAGGGGTAAATGGCAGCCAAACCAGGCAACTATCCCCCAACTTTCCTGGGAGAGAATCACAGTTCCCCAGTCATGTCTTGTCACACCCAGGCCAGCTTTCCCAGGCAGAGGTATCGGGAGGAAACTCCCCCTCTCCAAGGCATCCTCTACTGTGAAGTCCAGAAGTCGGGGATGACAGGAAGGACTCTCACCTACTCCTCAGCTCTAGAGGGAAAAACTCTTGACTGAAACCCAACTCCCCAAAAGGCCTGAATGCATCTCTTTCTCTGTGTGAGCCTACGCAATCCTGAGTTGTATGTACCCGAGCTTCCACCCTTTTCCACTCCCACCATGTACACTGGGAACGTTCTCCTGCCCTTCTCCACCCGTCTTCCCTACACCTGCTGCCTGTGAGGGAATGATTTTTCCACTTCCTACTGGAACAAGCCCATTCATATCCTCTCTGTTGAGAGGAGAAGAGGACTCTGCATGATTTTACCAAGAAAGCCTTCATTGTTTTTTTTCCTGGAGCCACCTGGTTTGCCTTCCATTGTTAACAAAGGAGAGCGACCCCACAGGATATTTGAGGGGCAGTAGGGTTGGTCCACAGGCCATTCCCTCACCTAATCACTGTGCTCACCCGGCCCTCCTCCTCTCACCGCAGGATGTGACTGCCACCGGCTGCCCAAGGTGAGCAACGAAGGTGACAAGGTGGCTTGGAACAAGCCTTCCTCACCACAGGGTTCCATGTCCTCATGTCGGCTGTCACAGCCAAGGGACCTCCTTATCTTGGGATTTATTTTGCTTTCTGGCTAATTCGTATGCCTTACTGTAGGATGTTCAGAGATTTCTTTTGAACTATAGAAAAAAAAAGGATCACATTGGCCACACATAAATCTCCAAAGAGTGATAAGCACTTTGCCCAAGCTTGAGGTTCTCACCACACTAAAAAGTACAGATGTGCTGGATGATTGCCAGGACACACCAGTGAAGCCTGGGATGGGCCCCCGGATGCAGGAAATACCAATGTCCCTTCCAAGTGTCGGATTTTTTTTCTCTCTATTTTAAATTAGGAAACAGTCTAATAAATGGTTAAATGTGTTTGCCAGAAAATATTCAAGTGTAAGGCAACACTTTCCAAATTCCCTGCAGAGACTGGACACAAGGGAGCTCTGGCAGCCAAGCCTGTTATTAAGAAGGTCACAAGATGCCATCTGTTACTGCGTGCACGTTACTGTTCAAGCATAACATTAACTAGGAGGTGGCTGCAATGGATCTTGCCCGTGAACTCGAGAGATAGCACTATAGTGGGCAGTAGAGTGATTTTAATGGACTTGTGTGAACAAACCACATCTGCCTAAGGGATGGGCTGGGATTATGTGGGAAGAAGATGGGGAGAGAGCTAAGCGTCGTTTCTAGGTCTGTCCTCTGTCGTAGCTCAAATGTAACTTGGACTACTGCTGGCTGCCTTTTCGCCTAAATATAATAGCACTGCCTTCTTTATCTGATTCCTATAAAATTAAATAGTAAATAGTGTCATACACATTATAATTATTAAGTCAGATAAGTGAATGCCTTATTCTTTAAGTCACATCTTTAAAAAAATTTAAATCCATAGAAAAGTTGAAAAGACTTCTAAAATCAATATCCACACACTCTTCTTCTAAATTCACCAGTTGTTATCATTTTGCCACAACTGTTAACGTTTTGCTTTATAGAGGTCTCTAAATATTGATACCTATATATATACTTCTTTACTGAGCTATTGTACAGTAACAGTACATCCTTACCTACTTTAGCACTTACCTCCTAACTGTAAGAATATTCTCTTACATAACCACAATGCTGTTATCACGTTCAAAAAATTTAATTGATAGAATAATTTTCATTTAATGTAAATATCATTGAATGCCTTATTCTTAAAAATCTGTCAGGAAAGAGATTTGCTCTGTTATCTATTCCAGTGGTTAACAGTTCTGTCTTTAAGACAAAATACCTCATATTTGGGAGGCATTCTGAAAAATCTAATGAAAGCTCTGGGCCCTATCTTCAGAAAAATTTCCATAAAGGCACTTATACATGCAAATAGTACATCTATTTTGGATCCCTCCCAGGTGTCCATGGACCCCAGTTAAGTATTTTGTTGATGACTGTGCCAGTTTGAATATATTGTGTCCCCCAAACGCCATTATCTTTGATGTAATCTTGTGTGGGCAGACGTTATCAGTTTTGATTAGATTTCCTTGAGTGTTTCCTTGGAGATGTGCCCCACCCAGCTGTGGGTGATGACTCTGATTGGATATTTCCATGGAGGTGTGGCCCCACCCATTCAGGGTGGGCCTTGATCACTGGAGCCATATAAATGAGATGACGGGCAGAGGGAACTCAGTGCAGCTGTGAGTGATGTTTTGAAGAGGAGCTACAGCCAAGAGGGACACTTTGAAGAAAGCACAGGAGCTGCAGATGAGAGACAGTTTGAAGACAGCTGTTGAAAGCAGATTCGTGCTCCGGAGAAGCTGAGAGAGGAACATTGAGAGAGGACAGATATCCCAAGTGCAACTAAGAGTGACATTTTTGAGAAACTGCAGCCTGGAGAGGAATGTCCTGGGAGAAAGCCATTTTGAAACCAGAACTTTGGAGCAGATGCCAGCCACGCACCTTCCCAGCAAACAGAGGTTTTCCAGACACCACTGGCCATCCTCCAGTGAAGGTACCCGATTGCTGATGTGTTACCTTGGACACTTTATGGCCTTAAGACTGTAACTGTGTAACCAAATAAACCCCCTTTATAAAGACCAATCCATCTCTGGTATTTTGCATTCTGGCAGCATTAGCAAACTAGAACAATGACTGATATAAATTCTTTATGTATATACAATTTAAGACCAGCATACTCAGAAAAGATGGAGAGCAGTTTGTCTTTGCCTTCCAACATTATGTTTTGTGTTCATGAAGCTACATTTCAAGGAATTCAGCAATAGGTAGGTGGGAAATTGCATTATTCCCAATCTATTAAAGGGAAACTGAATCATAGCAAAGGCTGAGAGTTGTACTATGTCAGACAACCAGTAGGTGGACTAAATGATGAGAATAGAAAACCTAGGAGAATACTTCCAAACTTGAGCTTCTCTGATTCTGCAAGAGTTGTGCACACAAGCCCACACTTGTTTTCTTGATAATTTACTGTTAAAAAACAAATACTTGGAGCATCCTATCAGGGTTGGCACAACATTTAAGGACCTAGTATCTAAGGGTAGAATTTGTTGGCAGTACTAACATTGTCAGTTTTATCAACAAATTGCCAGAGCTGAGTACAGTTCTAGGACTGGGAAGTGGAAGCATGGAGATGGATATGTGCTAGCAAATCAGGGTAACATTTAATGTCTTTAATTAAAAGCCAGAGCAGAAACTGCCAAGGTCAAGTTACACTGACCTTGCCAACTGAGAACTTGCAAAGAAAAATTATTAGCTAACGGTATTCCATTTGTGTGTTCCTCTCCATGAACAGACTAAAGAAAGGAGACATTTTTAGCTCAGTTAGGAAAATGAACAAATTTGGCTAAAAGATAGACACAAATGTGCAAATCCTTCATGCAATGGTCTAACACAAATATAGTATCTGTTTTTTCCAAAATGCATCAAATGCCTCAAAATTACTTTTCACAGAACTTTAATATTATAGAATCAGATCATTTACTAATTAATAATTATCTAGCAAAATTCCCCAAAGGAAGGATAGCCAAAAGTTAACTAAAGCCTCTGGCAGGCCTACGGGATTTATAAATCTTATAGAGCTTTGAAAGGCTAAGAATTCACAGCCAGTGGAACAACAAGCACTGATTGTGACGCATACATTTATCCACCTGCTTTTACTGAGCTATGAAAAAAATGGGTTTTTCTTGAATTTAGCTAGGTACAGGCATACCTCAGAGATATTACAGGTATGGTTTCAGACCACTGCAATAAAGTGAATATTGCAATAAAGTGACCTACACAATTTTTTTGGTTTCCCAGCACATATAAAGGTTATGTTGACAGTGTACTGTAGTCTATTGCATGTGCAATAGCATTATGTTTAAAAACAATGTATATACCTTAATTAAAAAATACTTTATTGCTAAAAGAAATGCTAACCATCATCTGAGCCTTCAGTGAACCATGATCTTTGCTGGTGGATGGTCTTGCCTCAACGTTGATGGCTGCTGGACTGATCAGAGTAGCGGTTGCTGAAGGCTGGGTGGCTGTGAAAATTTCTTAAAATAAGACAACAGTGAAGTTTGCTGCATCGATTGACTCTCCTTTCATGAAACATTTCTCTGTAGCATGTGATGTTGTTTGATAGCATTTTACTCATGGTTGAACTTCTTTCAAAATTAGAGTCAATTCTCTCAAAACCTGCTGCTGCTTTATTGACTAAGTTTATGTAATAGTATAAATTGTTTGATGTCAGTTCAACAATGTTCACAGCATCTTCACCAGAGGTAGATTCCATCCAAGAAACCACTTTCTTTGATCATCCATAAGAAGCAAATCATCATTGATTAAAGTTTTATTGTGAGATTATGGCAATTCAGTCACATCTTCAGGCTGCACTTCTAGGTCTAGTTGTCTTGCTATTTCCACCACATCTGCAGTTACTTCCTCCACGAATTTCTGAGCCCCTCAAAGTCATCCATCAGGGTTGGAATCAACTTCTTCCAAACTCCTGTTCATGACTCTTCCCATGAATCAAAATTGTTATTAATGGCATCTAGGATGGTGAATCATTTCTAGAAGGTTTCTAATTTGCTTTGCCCAGATCCATCAGCACATTTCCTATCTATGGCAGCTATAGCGTTATGAAATGTTTTTCTTAAATAAGAAGACTGGAAAGTAGACATGGCTCCTTAATTCATGGGCTGCAGAATGTATGTTGTGTTAGCAGGCATGAAAACAACATTAAACTCCTTGAACATCTCCATCAGAGCTCTTGGGTGACTGGGTGCACTGTCAATGAGCAATCATATTTTGAAAGGAATTATTTTCTGAGCAGAAGTTCTCACCAATGGGCTTAAAATATTCAGTAATCCATGTTGTCATCTAGGCTTTATTGTTACATTTACAGATCATAGGCAGAGTAGATTTAGCTAATTCTTAATGGCCTTAGGATTTTCAGAATAGTGAATGAGCATAGGCTTCAAATCACCAGATACATTAGTCCCTAACAAAAGAGTCATCCTGTCCTTTGAAGCTTTGAAGCCAGGCATTGACTTCTCCTCTCTAGCTATGAAAGTCCTAGATGGCACCTTCTTCAAATAAGAGTCTGTTTCATCTACATTAAAATTCTATTGTTTAGTGTAGCCACCTTCATCAACTCTCTGAGATCTTCTAGATAACTTGCTACAGCTTCTACATCAACACTTGCCACTTTATCTTGTACTTTTATGTTATGGAGATGGCTTCTTTCCATAAACCTCATGAATCAACCTCTGCTAGCTTCACAGTTTTCTTCTGCAGTTTCCTCACCTCTCCCAGCCTTCTTATAATTGAAGAGAGTTAGAGCCTTGCTCTGCATTAGACTTGGGCTTAAGGGAGTGTTCTGGCTTGTTTGATCTTCTCTCCAGACCACTACAACTCTCCATATCAACAATAAAGCTGTTCTGCTTTCATATTACTCATCTATTCAATGGAGTAGTGCTCTTAATTTCCTTCTAGAACTTTTCCTTTGCATTCATAACTTAGCAAACTGTTTGGTGCAAGAGACCTCACTTTTGGCCTAACTCAGCTTTTCTCACTAAGGGAAGCCTTCCTCACTAAGCTTAATCATTTCTAGCTTTTGATTTAAAGTAAGAGACGTGACTTTTCCTTCCACTTGAGCACTTAGAAGTCACTGTAGGGTTATTAATTGGCCTAATTTCAATATTGTTGTGTGTCAGGAATAGGGAGGCCTGAGGACAGGGAGAGAGATGGGGGAAATGCTGGTCAGTGGAACAGAACACACACATTTGTCAATTAAGTTCACCATCTTACATGGAAGTAGTTTGTTGTGCCCCCAAACAATTACAATAGTAATATCAAAGATCACAGGTCACAGATAACCATAACAGATGTATACAAATAATGGAAAGGTTTGAAATATTGTGAGAATTACCAAAATGTGACACCGAGACAGGAAGGGAGTGCATGCTGTTGGAAAAATGGCACTGAGAGATTTGTTTAACATGGGGTTGCCACAAACCTTCAATCTGTAAACATGATATCTGCAAAGCACAATAAAGCAACACACAAGAAAAGAAATACCTATGATTTTTAAGCTCTTTATTTGACTTTAATTTAAGATACCTTGTTTTTTAAAAAGTTTGTCAGCAATAAATAGCAAAAAGAACAAACATTTGCCAAAGGCTATTCCCCTCACTTGATCATCTCTAATGACCAGACCCCATCATATTATGCGAAGCAAGACTTCCTTTCAGCACTGTATTCTTTTCTTTAGTTCAATTTTATTGAGATATGCTCATATACCATGCAGTCATACAAAGTGTACAATCAGTTGTTCACAGTACCATTATATAGTTGTGCGTTCATCACCAAAATTAATTTTTGAACATTGTCATTTACACACACAAAAAAATAATGAGAATAAAAATTAAAATGAAAAAGAAGAATAAAAGTAAAAAAAGAGCATTTGGGTGCTTTTTTTTTTTTGCCCCCATTTTTCTACTCATCCATCCATACACTGGACAAATGGGAGTGTGGTCCATATGGCTTTCCTAATCACATTGTCACCCCTCATAAGCTACATTTTTATACAATCATCTTCAAGATTCAAGGCTTCTGGGTTGCAGTTTGATAGTTTCAGGTATTTACTGCTAGCTATTCCAATTCATTAGAACCTATAAAGGATTATCTATATTGTGTGTAAGAGTGCCCACCAGATTGACCTCTCAGATCCTTTTGGAATCTCTCTGCCACTGCAACTTATTTCATTTCATTTCACATCCCCCTTTTGGTTAAAAGGATATTCTCCATCCCATGATGCTGGGTCTAGATTCCTCCCTGGGAGTCATATTCCACGTTGCCAGGGAGATTTACACTCCTGGGTATATTTACCCGAGACTAAATGAATGCATATGTCTGCACACAAACTTACATATCAATGTTCACAGAAGCATTATCCTTAATAAACAAAATTGGAAACAACCTTAATAGTCCACCAACTGGTAAATGGGTTACAAGTCTAGTATATTCATTTGGAATACTATTCAGCAATAAAAAGAAAAAAACTCATACATGATGCAACATGAATGAACTTCAAAACCATTGTGCTTAATGAAAGAAGCAGACATAAAATACCATGTAGTATATGATTCCATTTATTTGAAACGACCAATAAAGGAAAACAGAGACAGACTGTAGGGGAAGGGTTTTCTGGGTTTAGAGATAGGAAAGAGGATTAATTGTAAGTGGGCATGAGGGATCTTACTGGGGTGGAGAAAATGTTCTAAAACTGGATTAGGGTGATAGTTGCATTACTCAGTAAATTAATTAAAACTTATTGAATGGTACACTTAAAAATGGATGAACTGGAGGCGGGGCAAGATGGCAGACTGGTGAGCTGTATGTTTTAGTTACTCCTCCAGGAAAGTAGGTAAAAAGCCAGGAACTGCGTGGACTGGACACCACAGAGCAATCTGTCTTTGGGCATACTTCATACAACACTCATGAAAACGTGGAACTGCTGAGATCAGCAAAATCTGTAAGTTTTTGCGGCCAGGGGACCCGCGCCCCTCCCTGCCAGGCTCAGTCCCGGGGGAGGAGGGGCTGTCAGCTCCAGGAAGGAGAAGGGAGAATTGCAGTGGCTGCTCTTACCGGAAACTCATTCTACTGATTCAAACTCCAACCATAGATAGACTGAGGCCAGACACCAGAGACTCTGAGAGCAGCCAGCCCAGCAGAGAGGAGACAGGCATAGAAAAAAAACAACACGAAAAACTCCAAAATAAAAGCAGAGGATTTTTGGAGTTCTGGTGAACACAGAAAGGGGAAGGGCGGAGATCAGGCCTTGAGGCGCATATGCAAATCCCGAAGCAAGGCTGATCTCTCTGCCCTGGGCACTTTTCCTTAATGGCCCTAGGTTGCTTTGTCTATTAGCATTTCAATAACCCATTAGATCTCTGAGGAGGGCCGTTTTTTTTTTTTGTTTTTTTTTTTAAATCCTTTTTGCTTTCTCTAAAACAATTACTCTAAGAAGCTCAATACAGAAAGCTTCAAAGAATTGAAATTTGGGCACGTCAAGTCAAGAGCAGAACTAAGAGAGCTCTGAGACAAAAGGCAATAATCCAGTGGCTGAGAAAATTCACTAAACAACACAACTTCCCAAGAAAAGGGGGGTGTCCGCTCACAGCCACCATCCTGGTGGACAGGAAACACTCCTGCCCATCCCCAGCCCCATAGCCCAGAGCTGCCCCAGACAACCCAGTGTGACGGAAGTGCTTCAAATAACAGGCACACACCACAAAACTGGGCGTGGACATTAGCCTTCCCTGCAACCTCAGCTGAATGTCCCAGAGCTGGGAAGGGGGAGCAGTGTGAATTAACAGAGCCCCATTCAGCCATCATTTGAGCAGACTGGGAGCCTCCCAACACAGCCCAGCAGCCCAGAACTGCCCTGGGGGGACGGCACTCACCTGCGACATAGCACAGTCATCCCTCAACAGAGGACCCGGGGTGCACAGCCTGGAAGAGGGGCCCACTTGCAAGTCTCAGGAGCCATACGCCAATACCAAAGACTTGTGGGTCAGTGGCAGAGACAAACTGTGGCAGGACTGAACTGAAGGATTAGACTATTGCAGTAGCTTTAAAACTCTAGGATCATCAGGGAGATTTGATTGTTAGGGCCACCCCCCCTCCCCGACTGCCCAGAAACACGCCCCACATACAGGGCAGGCAACACCAACTACACACGCAAGCTTGGGACACCAATTGGGCCCCACAAGACTCACTCCCCCACTCACCAAAAAGGCTAAGCAGGGGAGATCTGGCTTGTGGAGAACAGGTGGCTCGTGGACGCCACCTGCTGGTTAGTTAGAGAAAGTGTACTCCACGAAGCTGTAGATCTGATAAATTAGAGATAAGGACTTCAACTGGTCTACAAACCCTAAAAGAACCCTATCAAGTTCAGCAAATGCCACGAGGCCAAAAACAACAGAAAATTATAAAGCATATGAAAAAACCAGACGATATGGATAACCCAAGCCCAAGCACCCAAATCAAAAGACCAGAAGAGACACACCTAGAGCAGCTACTCAAAGAACTAAAGATGAACAATGAGACCCTAGTACGGGATATGAAGGAAATCAAGAAGACCCTAGAAGAGCATAAAGAAGACATTGCAAGACTAAATAAAAAAATGGATGATCTTATGGAAATTAAAGAAACTGTTGACCAAATTAAAAAGATTCTGGACACTCATAGTACAAGACTAGAGGAAGTTGAACAACGAATCAGTGACCTGGAAGATGACAGAATGGAAAATGAAAACATAAAAGAAAGAATGGGGAAAAAAATTGAAAAACTCGAAATGGACCTCAGGGATATGATAGATAATATGAAACGTCTGAATATAAGACTCATTGGTGTCCCAGAAGGGGAAGAAAAGGGTAAAGGTCTAGGAAGAGTATTCAAAGAAATTGTTGGGGAAAACTTCCCAAATCTTCTAAACAACATAAATACACAAATCATAAATGCTCAGCGAACTCCAAATAGAATAAATCCAAAAAAACCCACTCCGAGACATATACTGATCACACTGTCAAACATAGAAGAGAAGGAGCAAGTTCTGAAAGCAGCAAGAGAAAAGCAATTCACCACATACAAAGGAAACAGCATAAGGCTAAGTAGTGACTACTCAGCAGCCACCATGGAGGCGAGAAGGCAGTGGCACGATATATTTAAAATTCTGAGTGAGAGGAATTTCCAGCCAAGAATACTTTATCCAGCAAAGCTCTCCTTCAAATTTGAGGGAGAGCTTAAATTTTTCACAGACAAAGAAATGCTGAGAGAATTTGCTAACAAGAGACCTGCCCTACTGGAGATACTAAAGGGAGCCCTACAGACAGAGAAACAAAGACAGGACAGAGAGACTTGGAGAAAGGTTCAGTACTAAAGAGATTCGGTATGGGTACAATAAAGGATATTAATAGAGAGAGGGAAAAATATGGCAAACATAATCCAAAGGATAAGATGGCCGATTCAAGAAATGCCTTCACGGTTTTAACGTTGAATGTAAATGGATTAAACTTCCCAATTAAAAGATATAGATTCGCAGAATGGATCAAAAAAAATGAACCATCAATATGTTGCATACAAGAGACTCATCTTAGACACAGGGACACAAAGAAACTGAAAGTGAAAGGATGAAAAAAATATTTCATGCAAGCTACAGCCAAAAGAAAGCAGGTGTAGCAATATTAATCTCAGATAAAATAGACTTCAAATGCAGGGATGTTTTGAGAGACAAAGAAGGCCACTACATACTAATAAAAGGGGCAATTCAGCAAGAAGAAATAACAATCGTAAATGTCTATGCACCCAATCAAGGTGCCACAAAATACATGAGAGAAACATTGGCAAAACTAAAGGAAGCAATTGATGTTTCCACAATAATTGTGGGAGACTTCAACACATCACTCTCTCCTATAGATAGATCAACCAGACAGAAGACCAATAAGGAAATTGAAAACCTAAACAATCTGATAAATGAATTAGATTTAACAGACATCTACAGGACATTACATCCCAAATCAACAGGATACACATACTTTTCTAGTGCTCACGGAACTTTCTCCAGAATAGATCATATGCTGGGACATAAAACAAGCCTCAATAAATTTAAAAAGATTGAAATTATTCAAAGCACATTCTCTGACCACAATGGAATACAATTAGAAGTCAATAACCATCAGAGACTTAGAAAATTCACAAATACCTGGAGGTTAAACAACACACTCCTAAACAATCAGTGGGTTAAAGAAGAAATAGCAAGAGAAATTGCTAAATATATAGAGACGAATGAAAATGAGAACACAACATACCAAAACCTATGGGATGCAGCAAAAGCAGTGCTAAGGGGGAAATTTATAGCACTAAACGCATATATTAAAAAGGAAGAAAGAGCCAAAATCAAAGAACTAATGGATCAACTGAAGAAGCTAGAAAATGAACAGCAAACCAATCCTAAACCAAGTACAAGAAAAGAAATAACAAGGATTAAAGCAGAAATAAATGACATAGAGAACAAAAAAACAATAGAAAGGATAAATATCACCAAAAGTTGGTTCTTTGAGAAGATCAACAAGATTGACAAGCCCCTAGCTAGACTGACAAAATCAAAAAGAGAGAAGACCCATATAAACAAAATAATGAATGAAAAAGGTGACATAACTGCAGATCCTGAAGAAATTAAAAAAATTATAAGAGGATATTATGAACAACTGTATGGCAACAAACTGGATAATGTAGAAGAAATGGACTATTTCCTGGAAACATATGAACAACCTAGACTGACCAGAGAAGAAATAGAAGACCTCAACCAACCCATCACAAGCAAAGAGATCCAATCAGTCATCAAAAATATTCCCACAAATAAATGCCCAGGGCCAGATGGCTTCACAGGGGAATTCTACCAAACTTTCCAGAAAGAACTGACACCAATCTTACTCAAACTCTTTCAAAACATTGAAAAAAATGGAACACTACCTAATTCATTTTATGAAGCTAACATCAATCTAATACCAAAACCAGGCAAAGATGCTACAAAAAAGGAAAACTACCGGCCAATCTCCCTAATGAATATAGATGCAAAAATCCTCAACAAAATACTTGCAAATCGAATCCAAAGACACATTAAAAAAATCATACACCATGACCAAGTGGGGTTCATTCCAGGCATGCAAGGATGGTTCAACATAAGAAAAACAATCAATGTATTACAACACATTAAAAACTCGAAAGGGAAAAATCAATTGATCATCTCAATAGATGCTGAAAAAGCATTTGACAAAATCCAACATCCGTTTTTGATAAAAACACTTCAAAAGGTAGGAATTGAAGGAAACTTCCTCAACATGATAAAGAGCATATATGAAAAACCCACAGCCAGCATAGTACTCAATGGTGAGAGACTGAAAGCCTTCCCTCTAAGATCAGGAACAAGACAAGGATGCCCGCTGTCACCACTGTTATTCAACATTGTGCTGGAAGTGCTAGCCAGGGCAATCCGGCAAGACAAAGAAATAAAAGGCATCCAAATTGGAAAAGAAGAAGTAAAGCTGTCATTGTTTGCAGATGATATGATCTTATATCTAGAAAACCCTGAGAAATCAACGATACACCTACTAGAGCTAATAAACAAATTTAGCAAAGTAGCGGGATACAAGATTAATGCACATAAGTCAGTAATGTTTCTATATGCTAGAAATGAACAAACTGAAGAGACACTCAAGAAAAAGATACCATTTTCAATAGCAACTAAAAAAATCAAGTACCTAGGAATAAACTTAACCAAAGATGTAAAAGACCTATACAAAGAAAACTACATAACTCTACTAAAAGAAATAGAAGGGGACCTTAAAAGATGGAAAATATTCCATGTTCATGGATAGGAAGGCTAAATGTCATTAAGATGTCAATTCTACCCAAACTCATCTACAGATTCAATGCAATCCCAATCAAAATTCCAACAACCTACTTTGCAGACTTGGAAAAGCTAGTTATCAAATTTATTTGGAAAGGGAAGATGCCTCGAATTGCTAAAGACACTTTAAAAAAGAAAAACGAAGTGGGAGGACTTACACTCCCTGACTTTGAAGCTTATTATAAAGCCACAGTTGCCAAAACAGCATGGTACTGGCACAAAGATAGACATATAGATCAATGGAATCGAATTGAGAATTCAGAGATAGACCCTCAGATCTATGGCCGACTGATCTTTGATAAGGCCCCCAAAGTCACCGAACTGAGCCATAATGGTCTTTTCAACAAATGGGGCTGGGAGAGTTGGATATCCATATCCAAAAGAATGAAAGAGGACCCCTACCTCACCCCCTACACAAAAATTAACTCAAAATGGACCAAAGATCTCAATATAAAAGAAAGTACCATTAAACTCCTAGAAGATAATGTAGGAAAACATCTTCAAGACCTTGTATTAGGAGGCCACTTCCTAGACTTTACACCCAAAGCACAAGCAACAAAAGAGAAAATAGATAAATGGGAACTCCTCAAGCTTAGAAGTTTCTGCACCTCAAAGGAATTTCTCAAAAAGGTAAAGAGGCAGCCAACTCAATGGGAAAACATTTTTGGAAACCATGTATCTGACAAAAGACTGATATCTTGCATATACAAAGAAATCCTACAACTCAATGACAATAGTACAGACAGCCCAATTATAAAATGGGCAAAAGATATGAAAAGACAGTTCTCTGAAGAGGAAATACAAATGGCCAAGAAACACATGAAAAAATGTTCAGCTTCACTAGCTATTAGAGAGATGCAAATTAAGACCACAATGAGATACCATCTAACACCGGTTAGAATGGCTGCCATTAAACAAACAGGAAAGTACAAATGCTGGAGGGGATGTGGAGAAATTGGAACTCTTATTCATTGTTGGTGGGACTGTATAATGGTTCAGCCACTCTGGAAGTCAGTCTGGCAGTTCCTTAGAAAACTAGAGATAGAGCTACCATTCGATCCAGCGATTGCACTTCTCGGGATATACCCGGAAGATCGGAAAGCAGTGACACGAACAGATATCTGCACGCCAATGTTCATAGCAGCATTATTCACAATTGCCAAGAGATGGAAACAACCCAAATGTCCATCAACAGATGAGTGGATAAATAAAATGTGGTATATACACACGATGGAATACTACGCGGCAGTAAGAAGGAATGATCTGGTGAAACATATGACAACATGGATGAACCTTGAAGACATAATGCTGAGCGAAATAAGCCAGGCACAAAAAGAGAAATATTATATGCTACCACTAATGTGAACTTTGAAAAATGTAAAACAAATGGTTTATAATGTAGAATGTAGGGGAACTAGCAGTAGAGAGCAATTAAGGAAGGGGGAACAATAATCCAAGAAGAACAGATAAGCTATTTAATGTTCTGGGGATGCCCAGAAATGACTATGGTCTGTTAATTTCTGATGGATGTAGTAGGAACAAGTTCACTGAAATGTTGCTATAGTATGTAACTTTCTTGGGGTAAAGTAGGAACATGTTGGAAGTTAAGCAGTTATCTTAGGTTAGTTGTCTTTTTCTTACTCCCTTGCTATGGTCTCTTTGAAATGTTCTTTTATTGTATGTTTGTTTTCTTTTTAACTTTTTTTTTCATACAGTTGATTTGAAAAAAGAAGGGAAAGTTAAAAAAAAAAAAAAGAAAAAAGACAAACAAGGAAAAAAAAAAAAACAAAAAAAACGATGTAGTGCCCCGTTGAGGAGCCTGTGGAGAATGCAGGGGTATTCGCCTACCCCACCTCCATGGTTGCTAACATGACCACAGACATAGGGGACTGGTGGTTTGATGGGTTGAGCCCTCTACCATAAGTTTTACCCTTGGGAAGACGGTTGCTGCAAAGGAGAGGCTAGGCCTCCCTGTATTTGTGCCTAAGAGTCTCCTCCTGAATGCCTCTTTGTTGCTCAGATGTGGCCCTCTCTCTCTGGCTAAGCCAACTTGAAAGGTGAAATCACTGCCCTCCCCCCTACGTGGGATCAGACACCCAGGGAAGTGAATCTCCCTAGCAACGTGGAAGATGACTCCCGGGGAGGAATGTAGACCCGGCATCGTGGGATGGAGAACATCTTCTTGACCAAAAGGGGGATGTGAAAGGAAATGAAATAAGCTTCAGTGGCAGAGAGATTCCAAAACGAGCCGAGAGATCACTCTGGTGGGCACTCTTACGCACACTTTAGACAACCTTTTTTAGGTTCTAAAGAATTGGGGTAGCTGGTGGTGGATACCTGAAACTATTAAACTACAACCCAGAACCCATGAATCTCGAAGACAGTTGTATAAAAATGTAGCTTATGAGGGGTGACAGTGGGATTGGGAATGCCATAAGGACCAAACTCCACTTTGTCTAGTTTATGGATGGATGTGTAGAAAAGTAGGGGAAGCAAACAAACAGACAAAGGTACCTAGTGTTCTTTTTTACTTCAATTGCTCTTTTTCACTCTAATTATTATTCTTGTTATTTTTGTGTGTGTGCTAATGAAGGTGTCAGGGATTGATTTAGGTGATGAATGTACAACTATGTAATGGTACTGTAAACAATCGAAAGTACAATTTGTTTTGTATGACTGCGTGGTATGTGAATATATCTCAATAAAATGATGATTAAAAAAAAAAAAAATGGATGAACTGTATGGTATGCAAATTTTACCTCAATAAAGTTGTTTAAAAACCATACCAGAGCTTCTTCAGAAAAATTTCAGGACGTGGACTCTCAGCATAGTTTTGGTTCCCTCTGATTCTGAATGTGAAAGTTGTGTATCAGAGTAACATGTTCTAGCCATAAAAATATTTACAGCTCCAGTTTATGGAAAGTTTGGAATAGAACTACCATATGACCTGGAAATCTCACTTATAGATCTATACCCAAAAGATCTGAAAGGAGGGACTCAAACAGACATTTGCACACCAATGTTCATGACAGCATTATTCACAATTGCCAAAAGGGGGAAGCAACCCAAGTGTCCATTAACCAATATATACAATGGACTATGATTCAGCTGTAAAAAGGAGTGAAGTTCATATTGATGCATGCTACAACATGGATGAACCTTGAAGACATCATGTTGAGCAAAATAAGCCATACACAAGAGGACAAATATTTTATGATCTGACTGATATGAAATGATTAGAATAAGGAAACTCATGGAGTCAAAATCTAGAATATAGGTTATCTGAGGGAACTGGGAGTTAATGCTTACATTGTACAGAGTTTCTATTTGGGTTGATTGTAAAGTTTTGGTAATGGATAGTGGTGACGGTAGCACAACATTGTGAATGAAATTAACAGCACTGAATAATATATTTGAATATGGTTGAAACGGGAAATTTTAGGTTTTGTATATGTTATTAGAATAAACTTTTTTTAAAAAAAGGACCATATAACCTGATTGTAAACAATGGATTATAGTTAAGCATACAATTATAAAAATATGCTTTCATGAATTGTAAAAAAAAAAAAAGTTACACTGTTCCAGAAGGTTCACTACAAATTTAGCTTTTAGTCAGTTTAGTCTTACCTGACTGACAGTCTTTTGTTGGCCATATTCTAAACAGAATCAAGTGATGTGTGTATACTTTGTTGGTGATATCCCCTAATTGAGAGCGTAAGAAATTTCACTAAGCTTAATCCTGGATTTCTTTCTTCATTTGTCATGCAGGATTCTTCCCCTATATAAACAGTTCCTTTGGAAATTCATATGATGTCAAGCATGGGGTGGTAAGTCCAACATTTTCCAAGTAGTCATTTGTTAAGGTAGAAAGTTTAAAGGATTCCACATTACATTTTATTCATTTATTAATTACAGGGGATTGGTGCTATTTTTTAATAATATTCATCAAATGTTCATTTCTGAGCACTTGTGTGTATTGCTTTCTATTAGGTGATGAGGATACAAAGATAAACAACTAAGGGTATGAGTTATGAACAACTGATGATGATGTACTTTTATCACAGTCACCAACTTTTCCATGAATGGCAACAATAATTATATATAATATATTGACATTGAAAAACAAAAGCGGATTTTCTTTGATTGTAAAAAAAAAAACGTGGTCTTTGTAAGCTTTCAGATAATACAGAGAAATAGAAAAGTAGAACATCTGAAATCTCCCTTCCGCTGGGGATAATCACCATTTACATTTTGGTGAACTTCCTTACAAATGCCTCTCTATATTTATGTTTATATAAAGATAAACACAGTAAAATCTATAAAATCTATGTCCTCTGTAATCTGTTTTTTTTTTTATTAGAGGAGTTGTGGGTTTACAGAATAATCATGCATAAAATACAGGATTCCCATATACCTCCCCACCACTAATACTTGCATTGTGTGGAAAATTTGTTACAATTAACTATAACAGTTTTTTGTAATTCTCTTTTTTTAACAGTAGTTACATTTGTTTCAATTGATGAAAGATTATTAAAGTAGTACTATCAACTATTGTCCATAGTTTACATAGGGGTATTTTTTCCCCATATTCCCAAACTATTTTTTTTCATATATGTCTGTATTTTATACTCATTTACCCATAAATTGGATAAAAGGAGTGTCAGTCCCATGTAATCTGTTTTTATCATTTCATATTTTTATAGACATCTTTCAGTGTTAATAAGCATAATTATCATTTTTAATGTATGTATAATATTCCATTGACTGGATATATCCCAATTTAAAAATATCCCAGATTGCTAGGCATTTAGGCTTTTCAAATGTGTAGTTTTTATAAATAATGATATGATGAATAAATCTGAATATACATTCTTGCAATTGTACAATCATCTCTTTAAGGTATATTCACAAAAGTAGAATTCTCGGGTCAAAAGCTATTCTTATTTTAAGTTTTGATATATAACCAAATTACTGTCCAGAAAATTGGTCTCGTGTTCCAACAATATATGAGAATTTTCCTGTTTTCCTATATCTTCCTATATCTTCTGTAACATTGCCTTTTAAAAATCATTTAAATATTTTCCACTGTGATATGTGAAGGTATTTCAATTTTCTTTTAATTTTCACTTCTTTGATTATCAGTGAAGTTGAGCATGTACTCTCATGTTTGTTATTTATAGTACTTTAATGAATTATTTCCTTGGCCCATGATTCTAATAGAGTATTTATTTTTTCTTATTGATTTGTATAAGCTCTTTACATATTAGGGCAGTATGCTCTCGCCTAGTCTATTTTATAACCATTTTCTGCCATTTTTTCTTCCATTTTACTAGTAGTGTCTGTTATAAGTTGTGGTGGCTTTTGAAAGCTTTTGGAAGTAAAGAGCTCATGCAGCTACATTTTATAATTATTTTTCTACACTGACTGAATCTTTTAGAAATGACAACAGTCTTCTGGCTCATCACTATCATCAAGAGCACCTACTATGTTTGGCATCTTTTCTTATGAAGTCAGGGAGAAGGTACTGCACAAAGCAAATTAGACAGTCACACCCCTGCCCTTTGGTGGTTACAATTTAACACTTAGGCATACATGCCATGACAATAGTACTAATTATTTAATATTAAACATAGACTAGATCATAATATTTATATGGTAAGGAATTCAAAATGTAGGCACAGTCCTGTGCATTTCTCTTTAAACTAGGAAACATCATCTCATCTCATTTCCAAATGTAAAACTCTGATTCTTCCAATTAACCAGGAAAGATTTTCAGGAATATTTTCAGTAATGGAAATCTTGAATTTCTGACTTGGTTTGGAAAAAAGTTTTGTAGTAAGAATGGGTTGATTGATTGCCAGATAACAAAGGAGATTTGCATTAGTTTCCCGGAGAGGTATCCCCTTAAGAGATGCTCCCAAATTCCTGACCTAGGGAAACTATGAGATAATGAATGTTTGTTGTTTTAAACTGCTAAATTTTGGGTTTATTTGTTACACCACAACAGAAAGTGCACCTGCTTTTCTGGAGCTTATGGTATAGTCTATTATTTTACAAAGTTATGATCACACTATATTTATACTCCTGTATTCTTTGTGTACAACATTTTTAATGGGTTGAAAAACTTTCAGTTCTCTATATAGCAGAATGTACTTCAAAATGAAGGTGAAATAAAAACCTTTTTAAGACCAAAAAGATTAGAGAATTTATTGCCAGCAGATCTGCACTGTAGAAATATTAAAGGGGGTTCTTCAGGCTGAAGGAAAATATTAGATGGAAACTTGAATCTACACCAAAGTGCTGGAAATGATGTCTTTTGATTCCATGCAAGATGACAGATTTGTTTTGAAAGAAGTGTTTAAGTAAAAATGAAACTACTATTTTCTTAACCTGTTAACATCCCACCGAGATCAGCCGACCCTTCTCCCCTGTTTTTAGAGAGGATTTCAGTGAATCTATGAGGATGGGGCTGTGTCTCATACACATGGGGCATGGCTTAGGGGACAGAATTAAAGATTGGGTCAAAGGAATACTTTTCTACTGGGAGAAATAGCAACTGTAAGTTTCTCCAGAGTCTGATGTTAGAAATGGTTGAATTGAACATTTTGATAAATGATCTGGAAGGAGTGAGTGATGACATCTCTGAGCTTTCAGATGACACTAGGACCAGCTGGGGAATTAAATGCTTAGCTTATAGGTATAACATGTGGAAGATCTTGCATAATTTTGCAAATGTGTTGAAAAGTAACAGATAGGGTGGCAAGTCAAAAGCAAAGCAGTGAGATAAAATAATCACACTTGTAGACACCACCTTAATCAAATGATCAAAAGTTAGCCTCACTGACATCACTTGCTTTCTGATATGATACCCTGAGAAGGACACAACATCACTTAAGTGGTGTTCCTGCCAAAAATACATAACCTGCATCTATTCACAAGGGAACATGAGACAAACCCAAACTGAATGACATGCTGCAAAGTAACTGGCCTGTACTCTTCAAAAATGTCAAGCTCAAGGAATACAAAGACCGAAGGACTGGATCCTGGACCAGCAAAAACACCCAACCGGCATTATTGGGACAATTAACCAAAAATTGAATACGAACTGTGGAGGAGATAATAATCTTTCACCAATGTTAAATTTCCTGATTTTGATAATTGTTCTGTAGATACATAAGAGAATGTCCTTAACCTTAGGAAATGCACACTGAAATGTTTAAAGGAGAAAGGGGCATGATGTCTACAACTGACTTTCCAGTGGTTCAGAAAAAATATTCACATGCACAAATATCAGTGTTTTTGTGTGTGTGGAGAGAAAGAGATATTTGGAAATTTGCAAATTTTCTGTAAGTTTAAAGTAATATGAAAATAAAAATTACTCTCCTAAAAAGTTAGTGAGCAGGAAGTCAATTATCTTTTTGTGGTTGTAGGTACTCTAATTTAAGGAAAAAGTGACTCATCAAAAACTGTAATTCATATTAGGCATTTATTTTATGATGAAAAAACTTCCATTGTTTATCTCGGGCTTGGTACAAATTCTACCTAACTTTTATGCCCAGAGTCCTCTATAGCAGGTCTTTGCTTATGTATCAACTTGATAGTGAAGCCTTCCCGGAACATCTTTATAAAATAATAAATACCTCTCCCCAACTACTATCAAACTGTATTCCATTTTAATGATCTTTATAGAAGTTACCACCATCTGAACTACTATTTACTTATTCATTTGTTTAGTCTGTCCCCACCACACACTCTAAAATGTAAACTCCATGAGGGCAGAGACTGACTGTTCAGTGCTGTAGCCACAACATTTATATCAATGGCTTATACATATGAGGCATTCATCATATATTGAATGAATAAGTAAATGAACAAATTGTTACTCAGAGCCATTGCCCAAGGCTTAGACTTACTAGGTCAGGAAAGTGGGCTCATACATTTTACAGATATCAAAGTTTCAAAAAATGTGCTTCTATTAAATGTTTCTTCAATCCAATTACTGGATCCCTCTGTTTCCCCAAATATTTCCTGCAATCAATTTTTTACTGTAAATGGGGGCTACTGTCTTCAAGGAACTTGCAACTTATTGCAACCTTTATAAATAAAACCATGGAAAAACACTATTTTGTATAAAGCCTGATTCAGAGTTATGCAATAAGAAAGTACCTAGTAATTTTAAAGGACCTTGTTTTATCTGTCTACAATATATAGCTATGACCTCCACCCCTTCTTTATCTCAGAACGGCAAAAAAAAAAAAAAAAAAAAAACAGGGAATGAAATGGAGAAAACAGATATCAAACAAACAGATTACAAACAAACATGAACAGGTACACTCCTTCCACAAAGCAAAGAGGGGAAGTAAGCATGGGATAATAAGGATGAAGCCTGGGAGACTGCTGGCCAGGAGCTGGACCTCATTTAGGGTCTGGAATATAGCAGACACTTGCAGATTTAATGTTTAGTTTCAGCTCTTCACAAGTGACTACACAGTTCCAAAGCACACGTTGCAAAGTCATTTTGCTTAAATTATGAATTTGAATCACGTGAAATCTGAGGCTAATGTGCCTAACATGGCTAGTACATGAGCCTGCCCACTGCCCAGGACCAGCATCTCACCTTGGATTTGTTATTCACAACAATAAATATCTGTTGAATAAATTAACTCCTAGAAAATGGCAGGCAGAATAGTAGGCCAATGGTTGGGGCTAAATTGGGATAGATTCCTTTATTCTCTTTGCTCTCAGTTCCACACTGATATCAGATACAGTAATTAAAGGTTTACACAGTGCAGATAGGTAGAAGTTTTTGAAGGGCCTATTAAGAGTATAAAAAGAATAGTTGGTAACTGATATAGCAATTATTGGTGAACAAATAGGAAAGCATATTGTTCTATCCAGTTTTAACTTTTCTGTCTGCAATCTTTTTAAAAATATAATAGCTTTACTATAATTTGCTTAGGACATCATTTCTTCATTTATAGTACAAACATAAACATCTGTTCATTTCCTGGCAGATTTATTACTGTTAAGTCCAAATGAATGGAGTAAAAATTAGATATATTTCATATTTCTGCATAAAATGAAAACTTTCAATTACCAAAATAAGAAGGAAAACCAAAATAATTTATATTCAAATTTGGAAAGCAGCTATAAACATTCCCATTTGTGAATTCTCTGTACTAGTTGTAGACCTCTATTATGTTAAACTACCAGCTTATCTACTGGGTCACCACCTGCCTTCCAGAAACCTGATGTGGTAAAAGTACTGGGAAGGTTTGAGTCATCTTGGATTAGTGAACGGTGACTATATTTTGTTCATCTTCAGAATTGTCTTCTAAAGAAAGTGCCGACATGAGACTGACATAGTCAATAAATATTGCTTCATTTCTGCTGTGAACTTGAACTCCTAGCTTAGAATTTGACAATCCTAATATAGCAGCACTAAAGAGCCTTTGCATGGGGTAGGGTGGGAAACAGGAGAACAATGGAAAAGGAACTTTATTAGATTTCAGTTGTTGCAGAGGGATTGGTGATTTATTTCTCTCTCCCCCCATTTTTACAGGCTCACCAAATTCGGTTTGGTGAGTTTCCCCGTGCACCTCCGAATTGTGAAAAATCATGTAAGTCCTGTACTAAACTACCACTCTATATCCATTTTCTGCCTTTATTATTTTAATTAAGATTCTCAGCTGATATTTTCATACCTTCAAGAGTCTGAAGCCATTTGTGGCCTTTTGCACTTCCTCCTATTTCCTCCTGTGACCCACCTTATTACTTCATTGTACCTCCCCTAACAATAAGGAAGGTAGGAAGGGGACATAAAAGGAGAAGTCCAACAGAGACATTCGCCACTCTGTAGCAGTTCTGAAAAAGAGTGGATGCATGAGAAGGCTGTGGTTGTGGCAAAGGTGGAGGTGGGGGGAGGTGAGGGTTTGGACAATCAATTAAAAAAGGTTTTGGGATGTGACATCATCAATATGGTGAAGTAAGACAGCCTCTGGAAAAGTCTCCCCTCAGAACCAACTAATAAAAGGACAATCTCCCCACTTGCTTAGTGTTCAGGTTTGCTAATGTTACTGTTTTGCAAAACACCAGAAATGGACTGGCTTTCATAAAAGGGGTTTATTTGGTTACCAAGTTACAGTCTGAAGGCCACAAAGTGTCCAAGGTAAGGCATCAACAATAGGGTACCTTCACTGGAGGATGGTCATTGATGCCTGGAAAATGTCTGTTAGCTCGGAAGGCATGTGGCTGGTGTCTGCTTGCTTCCAGGTTGTGTTTCAAAATGGCATTCTCCAAATGTTGCTCTTGGGGAGTTTTGTCCTATCTTAGCTGCAGCTCCTCTTCAAAACGTCCCTCTCAGTTGCTCTGAGATCTTTCTGTCTGTGAACTCCTTTATACGACTCCAGTGATCCAATTAACAACCACCCTGAATGAGCGGGATAACACCTCCATGGAAATCATTCAATCAAATGTTTCACTCACAGTTGACTGAGCCACATCCCATGGAAACACTCAAAGAACTCCAATCTAATCAACACTAATACGTCTGCCCCTACAAGATTGCATTAAAGAATATGGCTTTTTCTGGGGGACATAATAAATACAAACCAGCACACTTAGTGTGATAGAGACTGGAAAAGGACTCCACAGAGGTTGAATTGAGGAAAAAGAAAAACACAAAACACCAAAATCAGATAGGAGGTTTATGTCCTGGACCCACCAGTCTGGATTCCTCCCCATCACTCGATCCTTTACAGCTGAAGAATCACATGGAGGCAGCACAGCCTGGGTCTCTCCTGCCATGGATGCAGAATCAGAGAGCCATTTATGACAGTGAGTTAGAACCCAGGCACAGGGACTCAAGTCTGCAGAAATCCAGGGAGGAACACAACCCGCTGAGGAGGCCACATACAGAAGTGCCCCCGGGGGAAAAAGAGACCACAGCAGAACTGTCGGCAAGAGGTGCACACAATCCAGTCTGTTGCTGGTCCACCTAAACACAAAATGGACCTTTATGGATTGACCCCATCTGGCTCCCCAGGGGGTATACCCTAATGGGGAAGAAACTTGAGGCAGAAAAGTCTCACAGAAAAAAAGAGGAGGTGGGGGGAACTAAACTGCTGTAAGACAGGACAGGTTCCAAAACTGAAAAGTATAATGAAAAAGGGGGCACTGAGTGAGGGACAGAATTTAACAAATCATAGGAGCTGGGGAGAAAATTCTACACACACATACACAAAAACATACATAAACAGAACAGAGGAAAGGAAGGTTTCTCCTGGAGATGAAACAATTATACAAAAAGTGCAATCTTAAAAATTGTACCACATATCCAGAGCAGGAATCAGTTACAGAAGAGCTGAGAAAATCTGAACAGTTAAATACAGGCTACTCTAAAGGCCCAGAATAAGTTGGACCAAGTGTCAAAGATGAGTCTTACCTCTCTCTCTAAGCCAACTTAGCAGGTAAACTCACTGTCCTCCCTGCTATGTGGGACATGACTCCCAGGGGTGTAAATCTTCCTGGCAATGTGGGACATGACTCCCAGGGATGAGCCTGGACCTGGCATTGTGGGACTGAGAAAGTCTTCTTTCGGAAGGGGGAAGAGAAATGAAACAAAATAAAGTTTCAGTGGCTGAGAGATTTCAAATGGAGTTGAGACGCCATTCTGAAAGTTATTCTTATACATTATGTAGATGTCCCTTTTTATCTTTTAGTGTATTGGAATAGCTAAAAGGAAATACCTGAAACTGTTGAACTGCAACCCAGTAGCCTTGATTCTTGAAGATGATTTTATAACCATATAGCTTACATGGTGTGACTGTGTGATTGTGAAAACCTTGTGGTTCACACTCCCTTTATGCAGTGTATGGACAGATGAGTAGAAAAATGAGGACAAAAATTAAATGAGTAATGGAGGGGAATGTGGGGGGTGGGATGTTTTGGGTGTTCTTTTTACTTTTATTTTTATTATTATTTGTATTTCTTTTGGAGTAAGGAAATGTTCAAAAATTGTGGTGATGAATGCACAACTATATGATGGTACTATAAACGATAGTATGCTATAGATGATTGTATGGTATATGAATATATCTCAATAAAACTGAATTAAAATTTGTTTTAAAAAGATGAGCCTTAACACAAAGCCAATTGACAATAAAACCCTAGGCAAGAGGGAGAAACTGACCTTCAGAGTTAACACATAAAAATTATCTTATGTCCAGATATCAGCAAAAAAATTACAGCCATACTAAGAAACAAGAAGATATGGCTCAGTCAAGGGAACAAATTAAAACTTCAGAGGAGACACAGAATTTGGGACAACTAATCAAAGAAGTTCAAACAAATCTCCCAAATCAATTCAAGGAGATGAAGGAAAATATTGATAGAAATAAATTAGATATGGATATAGAGCTAAAGAATATTAAGAAGACAATGTATGAGCCAAAGAAGAATTTGAGAATTTAAAAAGAAATGTAACAGAAATTATGGGGATGAAAGGCACAATAATGGGGATTTAAAATATACTAGAGGCATCCAACAGCAGACATGAACAGCAGAAGAAAGAATCAAAGAACTAGAAAACAGGACAATCAAACTTGTACAGTCAGAAGAACAGATAAAGAAAAGAATAGAAAAAATTTAGCAGTGTCTCAGGGACCTGAGTGACAGCATGAAGCATACAAACATACACATCATGGATGTCCCAGAAGAAGAGGAGAAGGGAAAGGGAGCAGAAAGAATATTTAAGGAAATAATGGCCCAAACTTTCCCAACTGTTATGAAAGATATAAATGTACATGTGGACAAAATACTCCAAACAGAATAAACCCTGATTGAACTCCACTGAGACACATACTAATTAGAATATCAAATGCCAAATATAAAGACAGAATTCTGAAAGCAGCAAGAGAAGAGGAATTTTTCACATACAAGGGATCCTCAATAAGATTATGTTCCAATTTCTCATCAAAAGCCACAAAGGTGAGAAGGCAATGGTATGATATATTTAAGGTACTGAAAGAGAAAAACTGCCAGCCAGAAATTCTTAATCTGGCAAAACCATCTTTCAAAAATGAGGGAGAGTTTAAAATATTCAGAATGGTAATCAAGAGAATTTGTAACAAAAGCCCTACCCTATGAGAATTGCTAAAGAGAATTCTTCAGGTTGAAAGGAAAAGACAGGGGAGAGTGGCTTGGAGTAACATGAAGTGAGGATCTTCAATAAGGATAACTAAAATATTAAATGCAAAACCCAGTAGCACTGTTTCCTCAATATACAACTCTACTCTTTAATTCATATAAGAATCAGAATACAGTTGAATATTAAAAATGCATATTGCCTAATAACAGATACACAAAATATAAACAGGTAATGTGGGACAAAAACAACATAAAGAAGGGAAATGGACTGATACGGGAAGAGAGAACTATTGAAGGTAAGTTGCTATCTTATCAATTTAGTAGGTTATAGATGTAGGTTGTATAATACAAACCCCAGGGTAACCACAAAGAAAATATTTTAAAAATATACAGAAACATAAATGAGGAGATCAGTCAGATACATCACAAAGTATCAACTATACAGAAAAGGAGGCTGCAACAAAGGAAAAGAGAGACAAAAAACATATGACATATAACAACCAAAGGACAAAATGCGTGAAGTAAGTAATGCCTTTACAGTAAAAACACTGCATGTTAATGGATTAAACTCCCTGATAAGAATACACAGATTGGCAGAATGGGTTAAAAAGCATGATCCAACTATATGTTGCTTACAAGAGACTCACTTTAGACTCAAAGACACAAAATAGGTTGAAAGTGAAAGGACAGAAAAAGATAATCATGTAAATAGTGACAAAAAAAAATCTGGGATAGTTATTCTAATATCAGACAAAACAGACTTTAAGTCAAAAGCTGTTATAAGAGACAAAGAACACTGTATATTAATAAATGATCAATCCACCAAGAAGAAACAGCAATCATAAATATCTATGCACCTAACCACCATGCCCCAAAACACGAGGCAAACACTGGCAAAACTTAAGAGAAAAATAGACATCTCTACATTAATAGTTGGAGATTTCAATGCATCACTCTCATCAATAGATAGGACATCTAGACAGAAGATCAATAAAGAAACAGGGAACTTGAATATGATAAATGAACTAGACCTAACAGACATATACAGAATATTGCACCCCAAAACAGCAAGATATACAGTCTTCTCAAATGCACATGGATAGTTCTCCAGGATAGATCACAAAACAAGTCTCAATAAATTTAAGAAGATTGAAATCATACAAAGAATCCTCTCTGACCACAATGGAATGAAGTTGGAAATCAATAACAGGCAGAAAACTGGAAAATCCACAATTAAATGAAAGTTAAATAGCACACTCTTTAACAGTTAATGCATCAGAGAAGAAATTGCAAGAAGGAACAGTAAATATCTTGAGACAAATGAAAACAAAAACACAACATATCAAACTTATGGGATGCAGCAAAGGCATTGCTGAGAGGGAAATTTATTGCTTTAAATTTTTACATTACAACAGAAGAAAGAGATAAAATCAAAGACCTAACTGGAGGTCTAGACCTGGAGGAACTAGAAAAAACAGCAAACTAAACCCAAAGCAAGCAGAAAGAAAGAAATAACAAAGGTCAGAGAAAAAGAAATGAAATAGAGAATAAAAATCAATAGACAGCATTAACAAAACCAAAATTGGTTCTTTGAAAAGATCAATAACATTGACAAAACCTTAGCTAGATTGACAAAGAAAAGATGCAAAGAAATAAAATCAGAAATGGGGGGGGGGAGGCATTACTAATGACAACACAGAAATAAAACCAACATTTTAGACAACCTGGATGAAATGGACACATTCCCAGAAGCAGACGAACAACCTACACTGGCTCTAAAAGAAACAGACCAATTACAAATACAGAGATTGAATTAGTCATCAAAAGCCTCCCAGCATCATGGATATCACTAGAAGGAAAGCTAGAGGATGAAACAAGGAACTGTATAACAGTCAACCCTGTTGTGGATGATGAAGGTAGTTGACAGTGCAAATACGGAATGTTCTTCCATGGATTAAAACAAATATAAGTCACAACTACAGGGTGTTAAAAATAAGGTGGTAGATGGGAAAAATGCACCTAAATGCAAACTATAGGTATAGTTAACAGTAATATCTAAATGTTTTTCCATCATTTGTAACAAAGGTACAACACTGAAGCTAAGTATCATTAATGGGTGGGGGGGGGTTAAGGGGCATGGGGTTTCTCTTTTTGAGCTAAGAAAATATGCTGAAATTGATTGTGGTGATATAAGCACAGCTCTGTGATGATACTGAGAACCATTAATTGTACACTTTGGAAGGTTTGTATGGTATGTGAATAAAACTGTGGGAAAAAAATAATTTGAGCAAGGTTAGTTAGATTAAGGAGAAATTATTGTCCACTCAAATCAAAATTTTCACTCTCCAAAAAACTTACATCTCTCTCTCTCTCTCTCTCTCTCTCTCTCTATATATATATATATATATATATATATATATACACACACACTTGTCATGTTTAAAATAAGAAATTGTAAATGAGGAAGCTATGGTAGTGTAACAGAAATTGAGTCTTAATTGCTCTTCACTAAAGGATGTAATCTATGTTCTCAGTTAAGATTCAATCCTGGGACATGAAAATGCTCTCACTGCGGGCAGGAATCATGCCTTTCATCTATATTTCTGGCTTGAGTACAGCATTTGGCACATAGTGGGTGCAAACTGACAGTGGTCAAATGAGAGAATATCTTGAAGTAGTACTCCAAAGAGATAATCTACCAAGATTCAAAAGTCTTCTTGCTTGTATTTTGCCAATTGGTGTACTTTAAAGAAATGTTGTGAATGAGAAGGCATGATCTGTATTGGAAGTATTTTTAAAATGCCCTCTTTTTTAAATTTTAAGAAAGTCTATAAATATATAAGAAAGCATATAAGATGAATGTATTTTTTCAGAAAATTATAATCTTATCACCCAGAGATAGCCACTGTTTATTTTTAAATATATTTTCCCATTTACTATTTAACTATTACTATTCATATGTTTTTTTATTTATACAAATTTGGGCTCATATTGAATTTCCAGAATATATAACATCCTAAATATATCTCATATATAAAATAATCGAGAGTAAATTAAACACTATTATTCTAAAACAACAAAAACAAAACCTCTCAACCAAGAAAAGCCCAGGACTAGAAGGCTTCACAGGTGAATTCTACCAAACATTCATGGAGGAATTAGTACCAATCCTGTTCAAACTCTTCCAGAAAATTGAAGAGGAGGGAACACTACCCAACTCCTTCTATGAGGTCAACATCACCCTAATATCAAAGCCAGAAAAACATATTCAAGAAAAGAAAATTACAGGCTGATTACTTTTAGGAATGCAGATGCAAAAATCCTCAACAAAGTATTAGGAAATCACATCCAATAGCGTATTAAAAGAATTATCAATTGTGAAAACCTTGTGACTGACATTCCCTTTATCCAGTGTATGGGCAGTTAAGTAATAAAATAAAGACAAAAATATAAAAATAATGGGGGGTGGGATAGAGGGTAAGGGAAGTTTTAGATGTTCTTTTTTATTTTTTTCTTTATTTTAGAGTAATGAAGATGTTCTAAAATTGATTGTGGTGATGAATGCACAACTATATGATGAGGCTGTGGGACACTGATTGTATAGTTTGGATGGATTATATAGTGTGTGAATATATTTCAGTAAAATTGCATTAAAAAAAAGAATTACACACCATGATCAAGTGGGAGTTATGCAAGGGTGGCTCAACATAAGAAAATCAATTAATGTAATACACCACATTAATAGAACAAAGAGGATAAAACTACATGATCATCTCAATTGACACAGAAAGGCATTTGACAGAATTCTGCATTCTTTCTTGATAAAAAAAGAACCATTTAGAGAAATAGGAATAGAAGGAAACTTCCTCAATATGATAGAGAAGACATATGAAAAACCCACTGCTAACATCACACTCAATGGTGAAATACTGAAAGCTTTCCCTCTAAGATTTGGAACTAGACAAGGATGACCACTGTCACCACTGTTATTCAACATTGTACTGGAAGTTCTAGCCAGAGCAATTAGGCAAGAAAAAGAAATAAAAGTTATCCAAATTAGAAAGGAAGAGATAAAATGTTCATTATTTGCAGAAGACATTATCTTGTATATAGAAAGTCCTGAAAAATCTACAACAAAACTACTAGAACTAATAAACAAATTCAGCAAAGTGAAAGACACAAGATTTACATGCAAAAAATCAGTAGTGTTTCTATACATTACTAATGAGTAATCTGAGAAAATCAAGAAAAAATTCCATTTGCAATAGCAACTAAAAGAATAAAATATCTAAGAAAAAGTTTAACGATGACATAAAGGACTTATACATAGAAAACTACAAAACTTTGCTAAAACCAAAGAAGATATAAATAAATGGAAGGACAGTCCATGCTCATGGATTGGAAGACTAAATATTGTTAAGATTTCAGTTCTACCCAGATTCAGTGCAATCCCAATCAAAATTCCTACAAGCTATTTTGCAGAAATGGAAAAGCCAATCATCAACTTTACTGGGAAATGTAAGTGGCCTGAATAGCACAAAGAATCTTGAAAAAGAAAAATGAAGTTGGAGGACTCACACTTTCTGATCGTAAAACTTATTACAAAGCTTCAGTGGTCAAAATAGCATGGTACTGGCACAAGGACAGATTTATCTACCACTGGAATTGAATTAAGAGTTCAGAAATAAACCCTCACATCTCTGGCCAATTGATTTTTTTTTTTTTATGGTCAAGCTGTGTATAATTAGTGTAAGAGAATTCTCACCAATTCTAATCATATATATTTGCCTTTTCCTCTTTTTTTATTTTTTATTATGAACTTTAACATATATACATAATATTGATAACTTTCAAAATATGATTCAACAAGTAGTTAGAAAGCAAATTTCAAAGAATGTCATGGGTCACAGTTCCACAACTTCAGCTATTTCCATTATTGTAAAATATATCATACCTACAAAAATGTGTTAACTTTCAGTATACAGCTTGACAAGCAGTTATTTAGGTAATTTCAAAAATTGTTATGGGTTACAGTTCCACAGTCTCAGTTCTTTCCCAATGATGCAATATAAGGTATATTCAGAAAGGTGAAGACTTTCAAAGCACAATTCAACAAATAGCTACAGTGCAAATTTCAAAGGATGTTATAGGTTACAGGTCCACCATGTCATTTACCTCCTTCCAGCTATTCCAACACTCCAGCATCTATATATATATAAAGTTTCACTATTCACAGACCTTTGTTAAATCTTATATCTTGTTTGTTGCTACCCCTTCCTCTCACTTAATCTCTTTATCTTCACGGGTGTCTAGGCAGTGAGCACCCTAACTTGTTCCTATTGAAAAGGGGTGTCAATAGTATGGGGAAGGGGGCTGCATCTGGTTGTTGTTCTTAAAGAGGCTTTTGCCTCTGGGTTTTAGGACTTGTCTGGCATAGGAACACTCTGGTGGATTTAAGTTTCTGAGAGAGAAAACTTAGCGAGTGAATCTTTTATAGACTCTCAGGTAGGAACCTAGATATTTGGGAACTACTTTTGGTAAGGGCATGGCATACTGTGGCCATTTGAGATGTGTAGCTGGTGCCTGCATAAGAGAAACCTCCAAGATAGCCTCTCGACTCATTTGGGATCTCTCAGCCACTGTAACCTTATTTTGTTACCTTTCTTTTCCCCCTTTTGGTCAAGTAGGCATTTTTAATCCCTTGCTTCCAGGGCCAGGCTCATTCCTGGCCGAATGATTTTTGAAAAGGCTGCCACGTCCACTCAACTGGGAAAGTATTCTCTTCAACAAACGGTGCTGGGAGAACTGGATATCCATAGGCAAAAGAATGAAGGAGGACCCCTACCTTACACCATATACAAAAATTAACTCAAAATGTGTCAAGGACCTAAATATAAGAACCAGGAGTATAAAACTCCTTGAAGAAACTATAGGGAAGCATCTTCAAGATCTTGAGGTACACAGTGGTTTCTTAGACTTTATACTCAAAGTACAGACAAAGAAAGAAAAGATAAATAGGACCTCATCAAAATAAAAAACTTTTGTGCATCAAAGGACTTTATCATGAAAGTAAAAAGACAACCTACTCAATGGGAGAAAATATTTGGAAACCACAAATCTGATAAGGGTTTAATATCCAGAATATATAAAGAAATCCTACAACTCAACAATAAAAAGACAAACCACCCAATTAAAAAAGGGCACAAGGTTTGAATACATATTTCTCCAAAGAGAATATACAAATGCCAGAAAGCATGTGAAATGATGCTCAATATCATTAGCTATTAAGGAAATGCAAACCTAAACCATAATGAGAAGGAAAAAAAAAAGAAAACCGTAATGAGATACCATTTCACATCCACTATAATGGCTATAATTAAAACAGAAAATTACAAGTATTGGAGAGGATGTGTGGGAATGTAAAATGGTATAACTGCTGTGGAAGACACTTTGGCATTTCTTTAGAAAGTTAAGCACAGAATTACCATATGACATGGCAATCCTATTACTGGATATATACCCAGAAGAATTGAAAGCATGGAGTCGAGCAAATATTTGCACACTGATGTTCATAGCAGCATTATTCACAATTGCCAAAGATGGAAGCAACCCAAGTTGCATTCATTCAACCTATGAATGGATAAACAAAATACGGAATATTAGTCAGCATTAAAAAGGAATGAAGTTCTGATTCCTGTGACAACATGGATGAACCCTGAAGACATGATGTTCAGTGAAATAAGTCAGAACAAAAGGACAAATATTGTATGATCTCACTGATAAAAAATAATTTGAATAAGCAAACTTACAGAGTCAGAATCTAGAATATAGGTTACCTGGGTTGGTGGTAAGGAATGGGGAGTTAATGTTTAAATTGTACAAAGTCTCTATTTGGGTTGATGATAAAGTTTTGACACTGGATGGTGGTGATGGTAGCAGAATGTTGTAAATGCACTGAATTATATATGTGAATGTGGTTAAAAGGAGAAATTTTAGGTCTTATATATATTACTTGAATAAAAATTTTAAGAAAAAACAGAACTGTACAACACAATGAGCCCTATTGTAAATGATGAACTATAGTTAATAGTATAATTATTAAAATATTCTTTCATGAATTTTAAAAAAAAAGTACTACACTAATGCAAGGTGTTAATCAGAGGGTGGTATATGGGAGCTCTGCATTTTATATATTTTATGGATGATATTTCTGCAAAACAATAACTTTTCTAACAACAACAAAAAAGGTTTTGGTGTATCTGTAAATTTCAATTATTCATACTACCACAGAGTGTTTACCATAAGCATTTATACACTGGCCGTCTGTCTCTTCACCCTAGATATGAGATCTAAAAAGCTGTCATCTAAAAGCCTGATGAAGTACAATCTAAAAAGAAATGACTTCCCAGGGAGTGTAAGATTCCTTATTCTTGTCATCAAACCGTGAGATCTTTGGAGTAGTGTCAGTAACTGTGCTTCTGTATGTCTCTGTGTGGCAGGGGTGGTGGCGTGTGTATGTTAAGAGTTGTTATGAAGGTAATCCCTGATTTATATTAGGTGAAAAGTAGAGCTATTCCTTAAAGCAAGCATCATGAACAATTTCTTGTGTAGGTCTCTCCAGTTATTTTGGAAATAAGCCTCAAAGAGGCTTAGAGAGATTGGGATTTCTGTTGTACTGTCAAAATTTACACCAGTTATTTGATGGGTTCTGACTGTTGTGAAAAAGGCACTAAGTCCTCAGTGTGTCCTTAACTGCTGGGACCCAGCCTGGACGCCCAGTGTCCTGGGCCTGCCCTCTTTGCATGGCCCTGCTTCTGTGAACCCCTGACATGTCTCTCCAGGTCAGAGGCTCTGTCTTATCTGATCAGACTTTCTCAACATCCAGTAATTTGTAACAGGATGTTAAATGGGCTTCTTTTTATGTCTTAGAGTTCTGGAAGAGACTCCCAAAGAATGAATTGAAAGAAAGAACACGAACTGGTTTCTGCATGTACCCTACTGGCTTCAACTCATTTAATATAAAAGTTACACTTATTTTTGCTATGCTGTTGCTTTTTATTTTTAATTACGATTTCTCTGTGAATTGACTTTTTAAAAAACTCAGCCTTACCCTAAGTAATTATAGTTGCAATATCATGGGTTTGGTATGCTAGTTATGTGTACTAGAAAAAAATGATACAACCATTAAAATAAAAAAATATTATTCAAGTGCCACCTAACATTATCACAAGAACCACCAGTTACATATACATATCACTTTGGAAAATGCTAGTCTGTGGGTACCAACTAACTAATCTGATCAATTTAGCTAATGGGACAGAGTTGGATAGCCCACGATAGTTCCCAGGTAACTAGTCTATTTTAATGGTGGCCTTCCAGAAGTAGTGCTTCTTATTATGAATATTATTATTTTCTGCTTTAAGACCCAATGACTTCATCAGGAGCATTTCAAGCTCGAGAAGGCAGTGCTGTTGCAAGCTTTAGAGAGAGCTACTTGACATTTGAAGCTGAGTGGTCCATTGAAAGCTATATTGTGTGGGCACCCAGGGACCTCCCTTCACTGTAGAGTTGGTGTATGCTTCTAGGAGGGGTAGAGGATTTCCTAAAAGTATATTTACTGCTAGCGGGCCTCCTGGGAGTTGCTTGGGAGAATAATTAACTATTGCTAAATAAATAAATCTCTCTTGCTACATGGAGTTGTACTGCTGCCAAGCAATTCCATTGCCAATCACTGCCTGCAGCTGTTCTGGTGGAACAGCTGCCTTTTTCTTTGAGGTGCTCTCCCTATCCGCTCCTCTAAAGTGAATTTTCTATACTCACAGCAGCCTCTTTTAAGTCGGCCATTCCTGATGAATTAATTACACTTCACCCTGCCCTTGTTTCTGTAATGCCATTACAGGCTAAAAGTATACACATGCAAGCGCACACATACACACGCACACACGATTAATATGGGGCACTTGTTTGGGAAACCCTGGACCTAGAGTCCTGACCAAAAAATACATCATGGCAGAATACTTTATTAGAAAAGGCAAATCTTAATTTTTTTGGCAGATGCTACATTTTGGGGAGAACAAGCACTGAGATGTAAAAATGTGCAAATTCCTGCAGTAGCACCAAGTAGGGATTGAACGAAATTTTCAACCATCATTCATTAACAGTATTCTTATTTTAAAGTATTTGCTTGATGTCTAATGTCTTTGGTAACCATTATCCAAATATTTATATTTCTGGGCCTTATCTTCAAGAAGTTCATGACGTAAGCACTGGAAAGCAGAGACATTCACACCCAGGAATGGCAGGACTGAAGGAGTGGTAGGGAAGACAGAGAAAGAGAATCTCAGTGCTAAAGATTGATTAAGGGGCTTTAGAGAAGCGGTGGGTGGTTTGGTTAGTGGACTCCAAGAACTTTTACATTTTTTTCTCTTCTGCTTATTGATATGGCCTTCCTGATCAGAGACACCACGTATGAAATAGGAAGGTTAAAAGATACAGAACAAAATGTAGCAACAATCCCAACTCATGCTCACGAATGATGTCTTGCTTGAAAGAGGCAGTTTAATTCACAATTCTGTGCAAAAATTAGTCCTTGTGGATAGCCAAATGTTGACCACCAGGCCATTTTTCTCCAGCTTCAGGAACGATCCGATTCTGAAAGCAAGTTCACCTCCACAGACTCGGAAGTTGATCAGCACTCCCAACGTGGGCGGAGAGGGCTGTTATCGTCCTTTAGCTGAGTTGCAAGACAAAATCACAAAGCTGGAAAACCCTGAGTTTGCTTAATAAACGACTTTTGAGGTATGAGAAGGCCCGGGGATTTCTGGACCTTGGAGGTTGGCTTCTTTGGACAATTCCCTGGGCTTCAAATACCTTCATTTTCCAATTTTTTCTTCTTACTTAGAAGAGTGGACAAAAGTTATTGTTATAACCATCATTAAATTTTCCCTTAAAATGAATACTTGGAATCATTTCTCAGCAAGAACCACAGAAATGGCGTTTGGGTTCTAGCGTCCAAGAGCCTGTCCCTTCCGTCTGGGGGTCCCGGGGAGGGCGCAGGGGAGTGAGAAAGGCTTTTAAAAAATTTTTATTCAGAGCAGTCACCCAGAAGAGCCGGAGCCTGCCAAGTCCAGGTTTCCCTCAGCAGAAGGCGCAGCCGGGAAACAAGTCGGCTACGACAGTCAGGAGGGTGGGGGCGACGCGAGCCGCTGGAGGCGCTCAGGGGCAGAGGGAGTCCCGGCCTTTCACGCCCTGGCTCCCTTAGCAGGCTCCGCGCGTCCCTGAAGCCCCGCCTGCGGCCCGCTCCCCTCCCACCCCGGCCCCGGGGACGCTCCACCCTCCGGCACGCTCTCCCCGCTCCGGGCACGCTGCCCCCACAAGGCCCGCCTCCCCCGCACTATGGTCCGCCTCCAGCTCCCCCCCAGACGCTCCTCCTCCTACCCCCACCCACGGTCCCCCTCCACCCCTGCAGGGCGCGCGGGAGGGAGGGGCCTGGCGTGGCGGCGGCGGCGGCGCGGACTCCCAGGACACAGGAAGGAACCTGCTGTCGTCCGGGGCTGCCAAGGGCCCCAAGAGCTGCTGTCCTTCGAGGAGGGGCGGAACAGCGTCTGGTTCACAAAAGTAGCTGCCTCCTGCCCGTCCTTCTTCCCACTACCGCCCCCTCCCCCCATTTATACCTCTCTACCAAGACTGCCTCTGTCTTTTAATTAAAATTTGCTCCCTCCGCCCCCACCCCACTTCCTAGTGGTTGTTTCTGTTCTTTAGCCCAGGTTGGGCTAAATACATTCCCGGTGAGCCATCTGCTCTGATTCCTGGGATCCCTTCGTATGGTTTCCATTAAGCTCGCCAAAACCGTGCGTTGAAAATTGCAGCCTTGGAGCCACTCAGGAACCTCCAGGATGTTTGCCCTGGCCGGCCTTGTTAGAGAATCTCAGGAGGAGGAAGGTAAAGATTTCTGTTGAAGGTCCTACAGCAACTCCCGTTCTGAGTCCAGGAGCTAATGATCGGTTGTTATTTACTACTTCGAGAAAAAACAGCTCTCCATGTTAATGGTTATTCACTCATTCATTTAGTATTTTTTATATAGCAAGGCATGGCTTATTAGACTTCTGTTCTACTTCTAAAAATCAATGTTAACTGCTTTGCAGACGGTTTTACAAAATAACCTGGACACGAAAAATGCCATTTGACTAGCAACATCTGTATGTTTAGGTCTACACCTTTCCCTTACCTGCCCTCATTCCCCTGCTCTCAAAAGGCAAAACCAAATATTAGGTTGTGGAAAAATATTCCCTCGTATGGGTTTCGTTTTGTGATCCAAGAGAGGGGAATCAATAGGCAGGTTCATAGCATCATTGAATGTTATAGCTGGAATGTTCTTCAGAGTTCATATAATACAAATCTGTAGGTTTCTTGAGGAGACTCCAAAAGAGAAGGGACTACTACTGGACAGTCATGTGCCTTCTGAGTAAAGTACTAACTTTCAGTACTGGAGCCTCCTGTGGGGATGGGAAGGTGGGAAGAACTGGACATCAAGTGCTTTATCATACACTGCAGAAAGGATTTTGATCAAACAATTAATTTGTAGCATGTCCTCTCTTTCTACCCCACTTTACCCTGCAACTCCATTTCTGTCCTGCTCTAGGTCTTGCCTGTTTGGGGAGTCAAAGCCTTTTTTTCCTTTCCCTAACCTAGATTTTGCTCCCCTCTTTCTTTTCCTTCTACTTTCCTCCCCCCACTCCCCAACTGTGAGATTTTATTTGGATTTTTAAAATGAAACCAGGTGCTGCATAAAACAAAAGCAAAGTAATAACAAGGAAAGACTATCCAACGCCTAAGGAATGTGCTGAGTTTTATGACTCAGGCTGTCCTGGCAAAGAAACCCGACTTACATGGAGAGGTGGGTGGCACAGAGCACAGACCATACATGGCAGCTCTGGCCCCACCAGATCGGCCATGGTCAAGGCAGCCCGTGACTCATTTCACAAAGCCAGACACTCTTGCTCCTTGTGGAACGAGACCTCCTGGACGCTAGAGCCCAACAATCAACTTTTCCCAGCTGGGCCAGTTCAGCCTGATGTTACCAGGGGCCACCCTGAGGTTTGGAGGGGAGAGAGACTGGGCAAAAGGCCATCGTTGGGAAAGAAGCAAGCTTGATGGACTTGAGCAAGGGTTTTGGTGCATTAAGAAGATTAATAACATGTACGCTGCAAATCGACATGGAAATTAACATGTATCCTTGTGGAGACAATGTTTTAGGAGCGCCAAGTCGCCACGGTGCTTGGGAGGAGGGAAGGGTAGGGGCGCTGCTGGGAGCTGGAGGGTTTTGCTGTTTACAGCAGTGCGTGGTGAAGAACACATGCAAAATTTGTCAGACTCTGGAGGGGGCTTCCTGGGTGCCATTCCTAATGAGATCAGGAGGAGTAGCTCAGAACAGGCGTGGTGGACCCTGCATAAACACCCAGTGAGACACCCAGGCACACCACTTCTGCACTTTCTGAGAATTCTTTTCAAATAAGCGTAGTGATAGGGTGAGGTGCACTTTTTTCTGTTACTAAGAGACAGGTTGAGAGAGCTGTGACTGCTCAGGAGAGGTGGTGGGTGGAGCCTGAACTTGGGTGGCAAGGATCTGTTTGTGCTCCCTTCATTACACAGGCCCTGTCTGAACGAGACTGATACTGCTCTTTCTGGCTGTCACTTTCAAATGAGAATGAACCTTGACTAGCATAAATGAGATCCCCATGCAGCAGCCTCGTGGAACAGGGGCTCCTTTTTCCTTTACTTCTTTCTTTTTTTTCTTTTTCTTTACATGGACTGCCATTTAAAAACTACTGCAACTGTACCATAATTGCAGGAAAAGCTCTGCTTAACTTTTTCATTTAAAGTCCACTTACCTGGAAAAATAAAGTCTTTTAAGAACAATGACTTCATAAATATTTATAGTGTGAACAGGCGTCACTCTGGTCTGCAGGAGAATGGGCTCATTCAATTTTATTTATTATGTGACATTTGGGTGAGTGACACCTGTCATCTGGATCAGCCCTATGCTCTGTTCCACTGAAGCATGTTTATGGAGTGATTATGCTGGCAAATATTTGCTATATTTAGTCCCTCTCCTCCACTAACCCCCTCTTAGCCTTCTTAACTCCCCAAACCAGCTAAAAGCCAAGCTTATGGTCTAGGGGAGATTTGAACCCTAATGACAAGGGAGAGGGACTTGAACAAGTGCTGTAGAAGCATCTGACGAATCAGGAGGCAATTAGGGTAGGAATGATGACTGTTACTATAGCATTCATATACTAAAGCAGTTTTGTTGGGCCTGCATCTAGCAGGTGAAGCTCTCAGCTGGCCTTGAGGGGTTTTGACAGGTGATGAGCAGAGTCCTGAGTGACGAATGCAGATGGCTGCTTACGAAACTCTTTCCTTCCCGGGGAGCTTTCTCTGGACAGGATCTCTTAGGCCCTCAGTTTTGTCACCGAGCACCCCAGGTCTCTGAGGGGAGAGGCTGGTGAGGGTCCTGTGACTTTCTCTAGGTCAAGATCATTGGTGTTACCCAAGGCTTTCCTCTGGGGTAGAGTAGGGGGGCAGCAGCTGCCCTCCATCAGCTCTGGAGGGGAGCAGGCCACCTCTGGCTTCCTGGCTTTACAGCTGCACATGCCCTGAACGAAGCCCTTTGGGCTAGACTTAGGCCTACCTCAGGGCTCAATATTTGCCTCGGATCAGCTTGACCACCTACTGTTTACCCTGGGAAGGGCCAGATCTTGGCAAAGGGGCCTGAAGCGTTGTCAGCATTTTATTTTTAGAGCCAGGAAAGTGTCTGCATTTTGGCAGCTGCTCTTTTTTTGGCAGACACCAGGAATGGGGTAAAAAAGTTCAAGTGAGAGATTCCAAGCCCTAAATTTATGGCATATGACACAGGCAATATCATCACGAATCTTTCAACAGAAGCCATCATGGAGCCTAAATCTTTTGTTAGAATGCCTCCTGGCAGAGCTGTGGCCCTCCTGCCACACCCTGATAGAAGAGGCCTCTTGTCCACAAATCTTTTAGCTTGGACAGCTAATGAGTACCTTTTCAGTGTGTCAGCTGGCTTGAAACATGAAAGTTTTACCTCATTTCACCTCCTTGTCTCTGGATCCATTTAGATCAACTTGGTAGGCAGAGTAAAAAAAAAAAAAAAAAGAATAAGTCTGCTAAATTTTATGTTCATCAACCCTCTTCAGACCCACTGACATTGTCATCATGATTATTGGTGCTAGGCAGCCAGCTTCTGTGGCAGCTAGTGCACTATAAGACTCAGGGATTGCATTTCCAAGTTTTTTTTTTTTTGGAATTATTTGTCCCAGCGTGGCTGCTCTTAAAACATATTTTTGGTAGGTCCTGTGATTCTGGCTACTGACGTTTACGTAAAAGCATTTTGCAAACTATAATGTATTATATAAAGATAAAATGGAATGGAAATACAAATAATTTAAATGTGTTTTTAACCTTCATTTCTCCCCAACCTTTAACAAAATAAAGATTACTTTTTAATTACAAAAATAAAGCATGAATACATTCTCCTTGCTGCTTATAGCCCGTGATTACCTTTTGGATCCATTTTCCTTCTTACTGGAGCACATCCTGTGGTAGAATTTCTTTTGTTCTCCCTCCCTACTCCACCAGAGAGCATATGTGGGTAATAAATTTTCCCGAGGCCTTGTATGTCTGAGAGTTTCATTATTTTGATCTCTCTCTCTCTTAAGTGTTAGTTTGGCTTGTAATTTACTTTTCCTGAAAATTTCTTAAGCTCTTGTTTCCTTATCTTCTTGAACCCACTATGGTTAATGAACAGTCTCCTATTGAACTGATTTTCACTCCTTTATAGGTAAGCTATCTGTATTCTATTGTTCCTTTTAGGATTTTCTTTTTTCACCTTGATGTTCTGGAGTTTTATTCTGATATCTCTGTGTGAGTTTATTTGTGAAGTTTATCCTCCTTGGGACCATAGGCTCTATCAGTCTAAAGGCTCAGGTCTTTCTTTAGCTCTAGGATGTGGGGTGGGGAGATGAAGAAACCAGACAGGTTGAATTGGTTTCTATAATGAAGTGCTGAGGTAGAGAGGAAAGGGACTCTGTAGCCTGAATGTTGGTAGGAATTTCAAGGAGTAATAGAGAGAAGGAGAAGAGTAAGGTTTGGAAGCATCTCTTGCTAGATAGGCGAGGAGACTGTAAAGATAAGAACTTTTGATGTACATCAAGAATGTACTCCCCTCTTTTGTGCTTTATGCAGAGACTAAAGACTTGAATTGCTATTAATTGTATTTTTCTGCTGGACTGCTGTTTTGGTGAGCTGATGCTGAGACTGAAGCACAAGACTGCCTTGGGTAAATATGAATTATATAAGCAATTATTATTATTTTTTATGATTAAGCAAATATCTTTCAGTCTGTCTCTCTCTCCACTCTTACCTACTCCCCCACTTCTTTTATATAATGAGGAAATGGAATTAAATCATCTAAAGTTCTACAATTTCTCTATAATTCTCAGTCACTCTCTTACGCATCTTTCATCTACCTACTTAAATATTCACTTTCATGACTAACAACTTATAAGCATAGACAGATAGTTTGCTCGTGCACTTCTGTAATCTAATTTGTCACCAGATGAGTTGTGAATTGATTATACATTTGGACAGAAAAGACAAGAGCAGTGACCGAGCTTATAGCAAATCAAGAGTCTTGGCTAAAAGTTCTGGCGTGTGAAGCTCTGTCAACCTCCTCAGAAGGTTAATACTCTAGACTGAGTAATTTGTTCCATAGATTCTCTAAGCCCATCTATTGGAGTTGATATCTTGGATAGAGGAGGGAGATTTGGGATGGATTCAAACATGAAACCAATAACTGCATCTCTGAGCAAATGAAGGCAGAAGATGAAATCAAAATTGTTATGCGTCTTTTCTACTCTTCTATTGGAAAGTAATCATTGAATCATTGAATAAATTGAATCATTTGTTTTATAATTTGGCATATATTGCCTTTTAAAAGGTACTCAAATAGTTACTGGACTTCTAAAATTTTAAGGAAAATAGAAGTAACTATTGAGGGTTCAAATTCTCCTAGGAGTTTTGGGTTGCATGAGGGTGTTTTCTACTCCTAATATACATATTAAAGTGTTCCTTTGATCAGACAGTAAACATGTGCAGCCTGTATAATCTGAATTACTCACTCACTCTCCTGACTAAAGATAATTAGATTGAGGAACTGCAGCCCCAACACACTAACAAATACTGAGAACTTAGTTGTTCAGTGTGGCTTTCTCACTAGAATTTGAGAAATGCATAGCTTCTACCTGAGTAGGTAGAAATGCAGTATATCCTGTTAATGTAGTTTGATGTTTAATGTGGCCATTCTCAGATGACTCCATACAGAAATAGTGATTGAACTTTGGCAGGTGAGTTCCTGGTGGTCTTGAGTAGGGCCAAGCTTGGAATGAATTCTCAGGTACTGAAAGGTCTATTGAGGTGGACTGAATTTTGTACCCCAGTTCTGACACGTTCTTGGTCTTGGTCCACATTCTGGTGTGTGTGGACCGATTGTAAATAAGACCTCTGTAAGACATTACTTCAGTTAAGGTGTGGCCCAACTGAATCAGGTTGAGCTTTAACCCAGATTATTGGAGTCTGTTACAAGCAGAATGAAATTCAGACACAGAGAAAGCCATGAGGAGGAGCCATAAATCAATGGAAACTGGAAGAGAAAGGAGAAGACAGCACCATGTGCATTGCATGTGACAGAAAAGCCAAGGACTCAAGGATTCCTGACAGTCAGTCTCAAAATACTGCACCACCTGCTGTCTTCTTGATTTTGAACTTCCTCTAGCCTCAAAACTGTAAGCCAATAAATCCTCAACATTTAAGCCAATCCATTGGATGGTATTTGTCTGATGGTATTAGTTTACTGGATGTATAAGCATCCAGTAAACTAAGATACCTGTTAAGGTGATGGTTCTTTTGGGATGTCTTAGGAATCAAGTGAAAACACAAGGCATTCAGGTGATAACATACCCTTGGATCATCAAGGGAGTCGGATGTTTCTCTAAGTTGCCATAGCATTTCTTGTTTTCTGGAGTGTAAGATTTCCTCCACTTTGTACGTAACAGTGCTTTCTCCATCTTCAGAGAGGGAAACACACTTTGCAAATTATAGATTGTTCTGGTTTGCTAATGCTGCTGTTATGCAAAATACCAGAAATGGATTGACTTTTATAAAGGGTATTTATTTGGTTACAAATTTACAGTTCTACAGCCATAAAAGTGTCTAAACCAAGGCATAAACATGAATTTACCTTCACTGTAGAAAGGCCATTGGTATCCGAAAACCTTTGTTAGCTCGGAAGACACATGGCTGGCATCTCCTTGTTCCCAGGTTGTGTTTTAAATGGTGTTCTCCAAGATGTCTAAGCATTAGCCAACATCATGGGTCCACAACTTCAAGCATCTCTGAGCTAAGCCAGCAAGCATCTGGGCTTGTGTGGTTCTTTTTAAAGCACTCCAGTAAACTAATCAAGACCCATGCTGAATGGGCGGGGCCACACCTCCATGGAAATAATCTAATCAACATTATCACCTACAGTTGGGTGAGTCACATCTCCATGGAAACAACCTAATCCAAATATCCCATGAGATTGGATTAAAAGATCTTGGCTTTTTCTTGAGGGACATAAAATATCCAAACTGGCACAGATGTCTCTGTCTTTCTGCAAAAAAAAAAAAAAAAGAAAAGAAAAGAGAAAAAAAGTGAGGTTTACAAATTGCATTGCACAAAAAAAAAAGGACAATGCATTTACTTTATAATTTTAAGGTGCTGGATTTTTGGTTTTTTGTACTTAATCTATAATTGATTGTGTCTCCTAACTCATTAGATTTCTTATTTTCCTCTTCATCTTTCCTCTAGCCTTTATATTAAGTACTTAAGAATCTATAAATTTCTATGTAAATACTCTTCTGATATTAGTGCTCAAAGGAAGAATCCATTTTTAAAGGGAGGGATTCTGAAAGAATAAACACTGTTTTGAAAATTTAAGTTTTCATATAATAGTATTTCTCAAAGCAGTCCCACTCTAGAAAAACACATGATAAGTGTCTCACAGATGTCATTACTGCAAAGTACTTCCCTCAAAAATCTTAAATTTTCACTTCTTCTGGATTTGCCGCTTTAATGGACTGGCCTGCCACGGTGACACGTTACACTCAGCTTCTCAAAGTGCAGTCTGCGAGGCTCTGCCAGATGGTCTCCTTCAGAATAAATGCTTTCAATATGATAATGTTTATGTTTCTGGCATGAATTAATAGTTTTCTCATGATATTTAATAAAAACCAGATTATTTCATTTCTCTCTCATAAAGCCCAGTACCTTTCTTGCCATTATTTCTGATGAGGGTTATTTTTTTGGTGAAGTGGCAGCAAGCGGGCAAAGTGTAATTTATCTGTAGCTCTTTCTCCCCAGCTGAAGTGTTGTGCAGCCTAGAAGGATTTGAGATCCACTCTCTTTTGCAAAGGTCGGGTTTGGAATGCATCAGAAAGGGACAGTTCAGTCAGGGTAACTTGAGACCAGGGCCCCAACATAAATGATATCTTTTAAGTTTCAAGGTCTACCTTTTAGATCTAATATTCTGGAATTTGGTGACCAAGTCTGTGCTCTCTGGCTGTATTCATCATGTTTTTTTGTTTTGCTTTGGTTTGTTTTTTTTAAAGGTCTATCATTTTCTCTTCTAAGCCTTCATCTTTACAGGCTGGAATCCTTGTTTTACAATTTCTGACCACAGCAAGGGAACTTTCCAGACCTTGATCATTTTGTTTGCATTTCTGTAGACTTTTGTATTTAGAAGTGGTACTACATTTTATCTGTGCAGCTTCTGTTTCCTGTGATGTCTTTGGCTAACAGAAACTGCTCCCAGTAAAGAGCAAAGGCAGTGATTTTCTGGAGTGTGGCAAGGTGGACTGCATGGACTTCAAAGGATGCATTACACCAGAAGGGGTATGGGTAATTGGTTTGGAGTGTGGTTGAAGATTGAAATGTCAGCAGCTTGTGCTTCTCCTTCTTGAAGAAATGTGACCTATGGGAAAAGGTTAAATTTCCTGAGAGGGAAGGAAAGATTTGGCATTGTTTGACAAGAGCTATGTATTCATGATTTTTTTTTTCCTTTGCCGCCAAACTTCATTGTCACTAGTGTCTCACCACTGACTCATTCTTTAGCCTCTTGGAATTTGGTTTCCAACCCCAAAATGTCACTGCAACTGCATCCTTAAAGATCACCAAGGACCATCTAATTCATAAAGCCTGTGAGGTTCAACCTCACCTTACTCATTATTTTGCAGAATTTCACATAAAGGTCTCTTTCCTTGGCTTCTCCAAAAAGGTTCTGCTTACCCATGACTTCTCTGATAGTTTTTTGTCAGTCTCCTTTGTTACCTCCTCCTCCTCCATTAGAGTCAGCACCTCCCAAGGTTCTGTCTTTAGTGTTTTTGTTTTTGTTACTATGGTTGTTATCACCCTCTCTGCTGGCTTCGTATATCATTTCTGCAAATACAAATGTGGTCATGAACTTTCTTCTAAACTATGGAATGAAATTTTCTCAGTCTTTTCTACACATTAATGCCCTATTCAGGTAGAAAACTACTGTCATACATCAGGTATCACAAAGATGCTAAGGACCCTGCTTAGCCAGGATGGGCAGAGGGCACAGACTAGGTCGCCAAGAAGTCTTAACACCAGGATGTTAAGAATGGAAAAGGCAGGCTAGATCATAAAATATTTGGCAGGTAAAATAAACAGGACACTGTGAAGCATTAGCTGTCAAAAGAGAGGGAGGAAGTAAAGGAAGGAGGAAAGATAGACGGGGACAAAGTTGACCCCAAGTGTTGTAGCTTGGGTAACTTGGAGAATGGGTGTGTGCCCTTATTGGCGCTAAGATATCATAAGGGGCAGATTTCAGGGAGAGGATGACTTCATTTTAGGACGTTTGAACTCTGCTTCTGGTCTCTTGCCTTTCAAGTCCTCCTTTCTTAGTGCTACGGAATTGTCTTCCTAAAACACAGGTCAGATCGTGCCACTCTCTTCCTCAAAATTTTTGATTAGTTCTTATGAATAACAGAGAAGCTTAGATGTTCTGTTTCCTTAACAAGGAATTTGAAGCCCTACGTAAGCTGGTTTTGTTTGGTTTCATTGAAATCTTCTAGCATGACAGAATCCACCATGCAAGTTCACACCTTCTTGTCTTTGCTCAAGCTGCTTTCTCAGCCTGGATGGCCCGCCTCACTTTTTCTGCCTCTGAAAATCCTTCTCATCCTTTAGATTGCAGTTTTCGTGCTACTGCCTCCATAAAGCCTTCTCTGATCCTCGTTCGAATTAGTAGCTCTTTATTCAACACTTCCATAGCAATTTCTACATTTTTCACTGATATTATAATGCACTTGTTCAAGCATGCATTTGTTCTGTTGGTTGGTTAACTCCTTACAGCTAGGAAATGTATCTTAATTATCTCTGTTTCTTGCTACCTCCTAGCACCTGACTTTTCATGTATTTGTCACTCATTAAATAATGAATGAAAGGGAGAGAGGGAGAAATTGGTCAAGGTTAGAGTAGAAGGCAGGGATCTGGGGAAGAGAAGTGGTTGAGAGGATAGGCTTGGACTTGCTTTTGAATATGAGCAACTGGAATGGGAGCTTTTGGTTGTGGAGAACAGGTGTGGAGAATCATGATGAGGGAGACAATGGATTGTGGGTAATATGAGGGGCTCATAATTAAGGACAGGATCCTGTGCCACAAATTCATGCAGGCACACAGTTAAGCCTCTTACCTGTTGTCAGATGAGCCAGATTGTGAAATCCTTTTATCAGCAGGAAATTATGATTCTGCCCATTTAAACCAATACATGGCCTCTTCATGTAACCAGGACCTCTGCATATTTAGTCACTGCTGTTGCTATGTTTATTGTCTGATGCCATGATGACCCAGTACTATTCCCATTTATTGTAGATAAGATGGGCAAGGAGGGTATTCTGATTAATGAGGTTTCTTTGGCTCTTAATTATTCTTTTCATTTGTTAGTCTGTTTCATCAACTGTGTTTACTTTCAGCAGCACAAAGGGAAAATGAAAAATATTGTCTTTTAATATTGTGGATCCCAGCACAATAAAATTCATGGCCTTCTTTCTGGATGCCCACACACACACACGTACATGTTTAAAACATTTATATCAGTACTATATATGTGCTCTATGTACTCTTCATAAACACATTCTTTGTATCTATGTAACTATCTATCCATCAGTCCATACTTAGCCCAATCTTCTATTAGTAAAAGGACTGCTAGGCTGTGGAATCTTCGAAGAGGTCTGTTCCATTAGAGAAATCAAAAAGCAAACCCCAAAGAAGAGAGAATTCTGTCTTTGAGAAACAGACCTTGCCATATAGATGAGTCTTCACCTGCTTCTCATGTGCTGACTGTTCCATTCCTTAGCATCATGACCCAACACTGTCCTTGGCTCTCTCCGACTCCCAGCAGTCCTTCTTGCGGGGTGAGGGGGAGGGAAGAGCTTTGAGCTAACTCAATAGATTAGGTGTGTAGTCAACATTGATTTTGAGGCTAAAGTGATGGTAACCTTATGCCAGATATGATAATTTTATTGGATACCTACTGTTCCCCATATCACTAACTCCTAACTCAACTCTTACTCTCCAGTCTTTGCTGTAGCAACCAGGTGTGGTCAAGTGTAAGTGACAGCCGCTCACCTCAGCTTCACCAAGTAGCTCTTGCTTTCTGCCCCAGGACTTTTTTTTTGTCAACTGCGGCTGCCTGTGAGAATCTACTCAACCATTCTAAGTCATGAGTAAACCTGGAATTGCAAGGGGGTTAACACCCTCTGGGGTTACCCCAGCCCCTTCTTTTTTCTCTCCCTTGGTCTGTCGGTTCTGAGATACATTTTACACAGCTCTTCATGCTGGTCCCCAGAGGGACTGCCTCCCAGTTGTCCACAGCAATGACTAGTTCGCTAATGCACCAGGGATTGACTTTCTTGTCTTAGGACCTGTTTTACCTCAGGACCTGTTTTACTCTATTTCCCCACTTTTGTGCCTGGAACCACTTACCAAAATAAATTATTGCACATAAGCCCTTTTCTCAGTGTTCTGCTTTTTTGAGGAATCCAGAAAATTGATAGCGGAGCTGGGGTGGGGGTGGGGTGGGGAGAGGAGAGGAGAGGGAGAAGGAGGGGGAGAGAGAGAGAGGGAAAGAGAGAAATGATAGGTAAAGATAGACGATACATTTGCTATCTACAGATGCTGATCAAACATGTTCTAAAACACATTCTGTTCTAAAGTTTGTAGTGTGTGTGAAGTGGACAGGGGTCCTGGTTGTTCTTTATAATACATACAGAAAAGTCTGTGGGACACTGACTAAGAATAATAATTAAAATAAAAATAAGAGTCAGAACTCTGAAGTCAAGTGATGGTGTCTCCTTATCTAGGAATCTTGAAGATCTGAAAGATACTCACATTTCCTGGATGGCTATGATGGGGCCCAATGTTCACGGTGGAGGATGTCTAGGCAACTTTCCCTGGCCCTGGCTGGGTGTATATTCTCTCTGCTTCATTTGTTTGGTGATGGGACAAATTGGTTACTTCCCTGTGTCTCTGTAACCATGTGGAGACTTTCCATTCAATGGAAGTGCCTGGGAGCTAACTTTCACAATGTGCCTAGAGTTCTTGGATGATCGTTTTTCTAAACAAGTGGCAGGATGAGAATATTTTGTATATTCTTTCATTATACTAACACTAAACTATGTTTCATTATACCTGCTAAAAGGAACCATCAGTCTGCTCTTCTACAAAGAACTTGAAAGGCAAAGAGCTCAGTGCTTCTCAATTGCACTCACTTGTAGGAGGTGGGAAGCAGGCAGGTGGGAGGAAAAGGAGGGGGACAGAGATAGAGAAATGCCTCTCCATCCTCCTATTGCTAACTCCTAACTCATCTAACCAGATTAAGTACCCACAGTTTGGTAAAATATGTTCAAGCTGCTCTCTAGATGACTGCAGGCAATCCAAGCATAGTGTTTTAGATTTTAAAGAGAAAACTTTTAGACCTCCCAAGCCCTGAAGTGGACTGAAAAATATGTTTAGTCATTGTTTTCTCCCCTGAGCCTGTTGTGGCTTGAAAACTCTGAGGTGTCATCTTGCCATAACTGCCTCGCAACCACTTCTGCTTCAAAAGGCTGACTTTTTCCTGGTTAGAAAGAGTCATAGAATCAAAGTATATTAGGGTATAAAAGGGTTTTGAGATCATCCAGTTCAACTTGTGTTTGGGTAAGATGCCTAGTGGTATGTCAGAATCACACCCTTGGTTTGTGTCAGAGCCAGGCTTCAAACACAGGTAATCTGACTCCATGGGAATGTCCCTCATCATTGGAAAACATTTATATGTAATCCAATTATTGATACTCTCACTAAACACGGTATGAAGCTACCTGTAGAGACGGCTTAGGGGGAATTAATTTTGAAGTGTAAATTGAGGTAGATTCTCTACCATAGGTCTATAATTCTATTGGAAACCAAGAATTAACTAAGCTTTACCTTAACTGTATCAAAAAGGAAATCCAAAAAGATACCGCAATTGGCTTGCTTTCTCCTTTTTGCAGCTCCTACCAATGTCAGCAGGATTTGCACTTTCCTGTTCTACAGATCCAGCTATCAAAATAATGGAAATCTACCACCTCATAAGAAAAGGTCTTAAATAATAAGACATTGGATAGGAAAATGGGGATCCTCAGTCCCTGCAGTCACCGCACTTCATTAACGCCAGGGCCTGCTTTATGGGCATTTGCTTGCTTAGGTTGATTATTCACAAACCTCACTTTGTGTGGGAGTCTTGTTATGAGGGATTCATGTAAGTAAGAACATTAGCAGGGGTATCTTGCAGAGTTGAATGGGCCTGAATGCTCAAGAGTACTCTCTAGCCCATGGATTTGCTCATGGGTTCTAAGCTGCCATTGGAAAGGATTCTATTTTACATCCTGTCTTCTGGAAGCATGTACGAAATCATCAGCCGCTGTCTCCTTCCTTCCCTCTCTACTCCCACATGAGTTCCTCTTGGTTCTCCTTCCCCTCTGTGAGCTGAAATCGAGGTGACTTAATTTCTATGTGTCTGCAATTATTGAGACGTGCCTTCTCCTTCAAACTGTTGACAAGCCCCCCATGACCTCTGGCAGGCACAAGGATGCTTCTGACTGTGGGTAAGGAGAAACATGAGGCTCACCAAGTCTTGCTATTTCTCCTTGTTCCCTTGTAGCTAGCGCTGCTGCTCTGTTAAATGCCCAGGCAGTTTGTTGGAGGCCACCCAATGGAGCCAGTCAGCTGCAGACACATTGTAGAAACCATGGCCTTGTGTCTTAGCGTACAATATATTTATGTAACATGACACAGGGAAAAGTACATATGAAAAAAAGTATATATTGAAACGGGGAACACCTCCCCGGCTTGCAGATGGCCAGGTTAGGTTCATAGGCAGCATTGTGTAGGTCTGCTGTCGGGAATGGCTCCTACCCCAGACCACCCCTCAAAGTCACTGAATCCCATTTCGGGGGAAACAATTCCCAAACTAATGATTATTTTCTTTTTATTTCTGGCTATTCTCAACCATAGGGAAAATGTGAGGTAGTGGTGAAGTCTGAGAAAAAAAATGTATACAAACTTGGAAGTCACATCTGCTTGTAGCACTAGCAAAAAATCCAAGTCATCGAGCTTATTTTAATATTTTGAATAAATACCAGCCACCCCGTAAAAAAAGTTGGTATTGGAATCAAGTGAAAGAACTTAAATCAGTTATCTATCATAGCTTTTAAATGAAAAAATGAAGGGGAAAATAGTATTTTGTGGTGACTGATCAGTTTTATAATGGGTTTTCCTACATGATCTCATCTTTGAAAAAGTAAATTTGATATTTTTGAATGTTAGAGTGTAGTGGTTCACAATTTCTTAAAATAAGCAAAGGATATAGTAAGAGTGCAAGTTGTGAACCAGACAAAACGTTCTGTTTTGCTGTTTTATATATTTTATCTACAAACAGGTTTATGGGTAAGAATGCAAATGGACAGAGTTTTAAATAATGGATTTTTTTTTTTTAAACCAAAAAAACACATCGTTTTAACTGAGTGTGCTTTTCACCTCCTTTTTTGGCCTCCATTTCTCTATCTGGTACCTCTTCTTAAATGGTGACTATTACTTCCATTTGGATAGATTATTATTTAGCTTGCAAAGCATACTATTTTCCCCCTCATTAAAATTTCATAGTTGCCCAACTTCATTAAGATAAATGGAATTTTTTCATTTGTTTCTTTCCCCCCTTGGCTATGGGGTCAATAAAATGATGTCAAGCATGGGAAGGTAAGACTGGTGAAGAGTTTTAAATATCACTACTTTCAGGAAGGAGTTGGCCTGCAGTTTTACTGAATGACGGACACACTCTCAACCTTAATGCTATTAATGATTAACATAACAAAACTTTGCGTTATAACCATGGCTGCTTAAAACTTGCATTTTATAAGGGTTATAATTAGTAGTGGACATTTCCTAAACTTGATTAAAATATGGTGCAAAGCAAAAAACAAATGGAACAAAGCAAGACAAATAAAACCCTGAGAATAACAGGTAGTCAAGGAAAGCAACCAAGAAAGAAAAACAAAACAAAACAAAACGAGAGGATACCCAACCTTTTTTTTTTTTAATTAGAGTATATTATACTTCCAAACTGGATACACTAGAAATTGGCAATGCAACATAAGATGCAAAGGAATATACCAGTTACTGTCAAAATGACCCTGTACAGCCTCGTAATGCAAAAAGCTTTATACAATACAAATTTTCAGTAATGTACACAAACCTTGACAGTATGATCATCTGAACATAATATGAGACATTAAAAAAGGAGAGAAGAAAGTGCTGAGAACTCTAACTGCATTACTATATGGAAAAATAAGCTAGCCTTCATTGAAGAATGCATAGTGGACACAGAATTGAAGTTAGTTGGTAGGTGAAGTTCCCAAAGATGTTAGTGTTTTACACGGAAAGGATATCTATGGAATACATCCTTCCCTGAGTATCAAGCTGCAAACCAAATTCAGGGATACATATTATCTAGGTGGAGTCTGAAAAATGGTGTATATTTTTTCTTTATTAATAACAATAATAATATAAAAAGTCAAACAAACTCCAAACACACCTCTTCTCACTCAGAAAACTTTTATAATTTACCAGAAAGATTGATGACTCTTTCCAAAGTGCTAAAAAACTTGCCCAATTACATTAAGCATTACTAAGTCATTCAAATACAAGTTCAGTGGCAAGCAGTGAAATGCATGGCATTTGAGCAATAAACGTCTCCATCCATCACTCCTCTCGCTCTTAGGAAGTTTTATCCCTAGGATCTCATATTGCACAAGGGCATGCTGTAAAACCTATAGTCCTAATTGTCAGGGCCACCCTTTCAGGTTTTTAACCTGCTGGTGCTTCTGTGTGATTTGCCTTTTCTGCCAGCTTCTGTGGGATCACCGCAGCCCTATTTGCTGTCATCACTGAACTTGTAATTTTGAAAGCACATTATTAGCCAAGTGGCACATTCTCCATTATATGGGGATAAAGACATTATTTTAAAAATAAAAAACCAACCCACCTATAAGCCCAGTATTCTTGGAGTGTATTGTCCATAACTGTCTACAGTGTTTTGTACTGAGACAGGGACATGGCGAGGTTGAATGTTTCGAACGTGGCCGAGAACAATCGTCTCTGTTGGAGAATGGTGGAGGGAGTGGAAGCGTCCTGCCCTAGCTGGCTCAGTCTCCCTGCCCCCGTGGACATCTCCTTAGTGTAAACAGGTTTTCTGGAGCACCCGGCAAGCTCCCCACCACTGGCTGGCTGGCTGGCGAGGGCAAGTGTAGGCCACCGCCAGGGCTGGGGGCTGGGTGCAGAGGAGAAAAGGGGATACGATGATGTGGACACACAGTACAGTCTTCTGGCTTCATGGAGGACTGCACTAATTTGGAGGGGGCTTTCAGTGAAGCAAACTGACTATAGAGGAAGAAAAGTAAGGATGCTTTTATTTTCCCCTGCTGAGACAGATGGAAAAAAAAAGAACCCCAATTCTAGCATAACACATGATGGAAAACAGCAACACAGTAAGAAAGTGTTCTTGCACACCAGTTCTTCAACAGATAAATAATATATAAACTTTTATATTCCAAATTTCCCATTATTATACAATGCAATTTCTTCCTGCTCTTTCAGCCTGTTTCATACTGGAAATTCTGTTGTCTTAAAAATAAAAAGCAATTACCATATTCCGCCAAAGATTTTTTCCTTTTTAAGTCACCCATTGCCTTTTAAGTTGAGCAAAGGGCCATGCAACCAATCCACATCTGCTTCCTGCTGCATAAAGTGCTGCATGTAAGTTGCCATTTTAATGACCACAAAATAAGAGCTTTAAATATGTATAAAGTTAGCCTCCTAGCAGGTTACATCTACCAGGCGTTAACAAAATGGAATACAGAATTACTAACAACGTGGAGGACACCACTAGAGCCAGAGGATCTACAGACACAATTGAAACTTCTCAGGGGCATAAACCAAACAGAAGGACTAAACAGCACCTTTTGTTGTATTTTTTAAATGTCAAAGAGGTTGTGACTAAATTTTCAAACATACAGTCTACTCCTTTCATATAAAAGTACATTTTCTTCCTTTTATTTGACTTTTTTTTCTGCAGATGAGAAACAAAAACTAGTGCAAGACCAAAGCACTGTGCAAAACTGCCATTTCTTTCTTTTTTTTTTTTTTAGTCTGAGCATTTATACCCAGAATATATCCAAACCCTCTTTTAATCTCCTTGGCTGGATTTAGCAACCATAAAATTTTTCACTCATATAGTTTTTTACTTGCTAACAAATGGTAACCACTGAATTGATACATCATCTATATATATATATATATCCTTTTATATATATATATATATATATATATATAATCTGCCCTTAAAAAATGATGCAGTGAGTATGTGTGTACCATGCACATCGTCTACATATGGACACACACCTTTATGTTTTGTGAAGTTACCCGCAGCACTGCGAGATATTTCTTCCAGATTGGTTGCTGGCTTCCTCCCATCTTCATAACCAAAGATGATCTGCGCACGGGGTCGCCAGCACTCTGTCTGAAATCTCAAGCAGCACTGTCGATGTCTACCATTCCTTCATCAACTAAGCATCAGGCCCTAACCACTCTGTAGCCATAACATCGAGAGGGAAAGGTGTCGAAGGAGCTCAGGGAGAGACTGCAGTGGGTGAACAACCCAGGAGGGAAAAGAAATGTTCACTGCTGTTAAATAAGCCAGCACGAAGACTGTGCGGGAGAGAGACGTGGCACGGCACGCAACACACGGCTTTCTCTTTCGGAATCCACAGACGCCCACACACCCATTCACCCAACAGAAAACAAAATGCACCGGTATATAATCTGACAAGTGCTGACTGCTATTAAGGACACTCTCTTTTGGGTTTAACGAGACAAAATTCCTTTCAGATAAAAGTACGGAGAAGGGGTGAGAGTGGGAGTGGGTGGCTGGGGAGGCATGCCTCTGAAGGTAGAAGTATGCAGTAGGTCACCTCTCTGAAGATTGAATAAAGCAGCTTTCATGTCAATGCAATAGGTATACACACAGAGCCAATCCTCTAGTCATTACTAAAGATATACAGTACACTTGTTTCAGACCCATGGGGGTCTGTAGGTTTTGCAGCAACATACACCTGCTGGGGTTGTGTTTAAGTTTTGTGGGTTTTGTGTTTTTATTCTGTCACTTTGTTTTTGGTACAGAACACTGCTGTCCTCAGACAGTCTCTGCTCTTTCTCTTAGTCCCAGATAGGCGAGGAAGGAGCGTTTGGGTGAGGGGATGCTGGGAGGCGCAGTCTGAGGTCGTGGAGGGTGGAATGTGAGATCCAAGTGGTTCTTGGGGTATAACATTGTCAAGGGAATGAGATGGGCAAAATCCGAGTTCCGATACTTGCCAAAGCGCAAAGGGGAGCCGTTGAAGGCCAGAGCCTTGAGTGCCAGGTTCGGCTCTGAGCCACTGCTGTGGGCGGCTGACAGGGCCACGGTCTGCAGAGCCTGGGAGGCGGACATGACAGACAGCGGGGACAAGAGATTCCGGGAGCTCCCAACGACCAGGAGTGGGGCCCCGGGGCCGGCTGCCTCCTTGGCGGACGGACACAGGCCCTTCTTGTCCTCCTCAGGGCAGTCCCCACTCTGGTGCTTCTTGACGTGGCGGCTGAAGACGAAAGGGTGTGTGGTCTTGAACAGGCACTCTTCGCAGCTGAAGGTCTGGCGTGGGGCGTGCTTCAGCTTCTTGTGCAGGTTGAGATTGTCCTTGCGCTTGCAGCTGTAGCTGCACTGGTCACAGTGGAAGGGCCGCTCCCCGGTGTGGACGCGCATGTGCTCGATGAGCTTGTTGGCCGTCTTGGACAGGTAGCCGCACTGGTCGCACTTGTAGTGGTTGCCGAGGCGATGCTCCCGGGTGTGCGTCTCCAGCTCCAGCTGGTTGGCCTTCACCGTCTGGCAGATCCGGCACTTGTACTCCATCTTGTAGTGGGTCTTGAGGTGGCACTCCATGGCGGCGGGGCGGTTGGTGGAATAAATGCAGAATGGGCACCTGCCGGGGGAAGCAATGAAAGGGCAGTTCAGCCGGAGAGGTTCTGCGGCTGGCGGGTTTCTACCCTCCTCGCCAACCTTCCCTCACACCACCCTCCAAACTCCGAGGCCTGGCCTGCCACTGCCCAGCCTGGCCCTGCCGCCTCTCAGGGGCTAAGATGGCCCTCTTTGGCTTTGCACAGCTAACAGAGCAGTCCCGGCTAACGAGGAGCTCCGACCAGGTATGCTCACAGCCTATTCTGGGTCTCCTGGCTGGAAGAGCCAACAGCAGCCTTTATGATGGGGAGCAGAGAAAGTGCAAGGAATAAATAAGCTGCAGCTCCCCTCCGCCCTCCCTCCCGTACCCTCCGAGCCCTCCCCGCTCCCAACCAGACATGGCAGAGGTCTAAACCTCACAGCCTCCCCTTGAAACGGGAGCAACACAAAGAATCGACTTTTCATGCACCACACCAAGCACACGCAGAAAGGCTAAGAGGTTTTAAAGAACAGCTTATAGGGGGAGAGCTACCTCCAGCAAACAGAAAGTCATAGGGGTCAGAATCGTGCTTATTAAAGGGTTGTTAGGATGAGAAGGCCTCTGTGTGTCTCTGTCTGTGTAAGACTCTGTGTGTGTGTGTACTCATAAAGCCTATTCCTTAAAGCACTTGTTCCCCATCAGGAGAGGAAGATAAGGACTATGTCAGGGGCATGGGAGGAGAAGGAGGCCCACCCAGCAGCCCATCTACTAATGGTGGGATGGGGGGAAGGGAGACAACTGCTACATGGAGCTTGAAGACATTATTACTTATTATGTCATAGGGGTAATGACCATCCAGTGGGATCATAAATTCTCAGAGGGCAGAAGCCTATCTTCCGTTTCTTCTGGATTCTCGACAGTGCTTGGGAGAGTACTCAGCACATGGCACTCAGGAAATAGTGAGAAACTGAGTAGTCTCTACACGTAAATTAGATAGATTCTGGAATGGGAGATTTTAGTTCCAGCTCTGTCACCTTATTGGGCTCTGGCTGGATACCCTGGGTCAGAGCCTGGGCCTCTGTGTGCCTCGGTTTCTCCCTCCTCTGCAGGGAGGAAACACTACCACCAACCCTCCTGGCTGCCAGAGGGGCTGGAAGGAGTGGCGAGGGCATGTTGACAATTTCTGGGTTTCTCTCGTGGAAGCTGCTGTGCTCGAGTAAGGGTCTATATGAATACTGTACAGTGTTTGCTTTCTTTACAAAAAGAATGCAAATGCAAAGGTGGCTGCCTCGACTCGTCTTTGGCACCCGCAGGGCAGGGACCAAGAGTGGACTGTCCTCTGAGGGTTTGGAGAGGTGTTCAGCAGAGCCCAACACACCCCAGTGCACCGTGCACTGCTTCCTCAGCGCCAAGCTCGCCGTCAGCCTTTGAACCTCAGCTCACAGAAGAGTGCACACGAGAGAAATATAAAGCCCATTCCCAGGTCAGGTGCACACACAACCCCTACGCCAAGCTGGGCCTTACCTAGAGGAGTCTGAAACTCACCACTGTCCTGAGCTACGGCAAAAGAAAAATAATAGTATAATCTTATTTCATCTGCATTATGAACAGGATATAGAGTACAAGCAGTTCCATCACAGAAAAGCAATTTAGACATCTGCAGTCTGTTTCACTTTAAGGACATTTCTGTGACCCACAGCTCAATCTTGCTTTCACTGCTGAGGCAAAGTGCTAAGGGTTTTCCGTGCTCCCATTATTTATCTTAAAGACACTCTCTCAGGCAAATTAATTCTCTGAAATGGCAAAGGAACAAAACAAAACAAAACAAAACAAAGACTCACTGTATAGCCAGAAGGCATTATCAATTTTTTCAAAGTATTCTTCTACTTGGTCATCCTAGAACATAAACTATTACACAGGGGACCGTTAGCACCGCATGGGAAGTGTCTGTTCCGGAAAAAGCATCAGAGTTCATTGTGCATTCTCCCCAACAGGTTCAGAGGCTCGGGATTTCTTAGGTCCCTGAGGAAAGGCTAACCGGCAGAGCCACAACTGGCAGGTGCCAAAAAGTGAATGGGGGTGATTGGGCTACTGGGAAGGCAATGAGCACTAGTCCAACCACAGGAAAAAAAATGTTTTTTTTTTTTTTTTTTTTTTTTTTAAAGAATACACAGATATTATTTAGAAAGGGACAGGGGGAGCAAACCAAATCACATTCCCAAATAAGCTCTGGCTAGGCATTTCCCTTTTATTGGTTTTCTTGAATTATAATCCCCTCAACTCTTTTCAGACACCCCCCTCTTCCACATAAACGCCCCCAAGAGTGAAAAAACAAAAAATAAGAGGTGCTTCTCCCTAACTCTTCTGTCTGGGACAAGTTTTTGAGGAGGACTCTCCCCACCCCATGACCAGGCGGGAGCCTGGGGCAGCTGATCATGTGCTGCCCTTGACCTTTGACCCCCAGGGTCCTTCTGGGTCTCTCCCCATCCGTCACCCACTTGGAAGGACTATGTCACCTCTCTGGTAGGTTGTGAGTTTCAAAGATGAAAGTGTTTTAGAACACGCCCCCGCCCCTATGTTAAATAAAATGTAATTTCCCATTCTTTTAATTACATTATCATTTTAGCTAAAAATTAAGAATTATGCCTTGAAGATAGCATTGTGTGCCTTTCTGTGCCCAACTATGTATGTTTCTTTCTCTTTACTAGACACTAAGGGCCTGTGTGAACGGGGATTCTGATTTCTGAATCACGGAGAAGATTAAATTCTAATCGTGCTAGGACATAAATTTCCTGAGGGTGGAAATTATGTTTTATTCCTTGTTTGCCCTTTAGCACCTATTATCAAGCCAGGCACAGATTAAGTTTGATAATAACTGATTGGTCTCACTAGGGACCAGCTGGCTACTTGCAAATATTGGTTAATGATGATGTGCGTTGTTGAGGTCTTTGGGGACCCAGGATTAACGTGTGACTGGAAGTGTCGGATCTCATGAAGGCTAAACCAAGGAGATCCCAATTACAGTGCCTGGGAACATATAAGAGATATCTGCAGGGAGACATGAGGCACATGAACTTTGCATGAAAACGTTGCCTCCTGCCTGTTCCAACTGCCAAGATTCCAATTTTTGGGGTGGGGTGAAGATGGGGTTCCCTGGCTCGAATGAGTATTAAAAGATATATAGCAAATCATCTAAAAAAAAAAAAAAAACAGAGACTGTGAATTGCAGTGACAGTTGTAATGATTTACACATGGGGACATTAACCCCTGGGTCCATTAAAATCAAATGTGAACAGAATTCAAGCAGTGTAGGATGATTCTATCCTCTCCGGCTGAGCTGATCCAACATGTCTTCTTCCCTGCCCCGAATCCCGGATCCCTGTGACGTGGATTCTCCTGCTGAGAACTTCCACTGACACCCCGGAGGACAGGGCTAATCCATACCCAGCTAAAGGCAGCAGAGGTGCCTGACTGACTCCCCTCGCACCAAGCTCCCCCTCTCCAAGGCCCCCAAACCTTCAGGGGAGGGGATGGGGGCAGGGACGGGGAAAGGGTGTTTAATAACAACACAGTAAAAGGTTCTGTACTTGCTTTCCTTACTTGAGCCCACCGGTGGGGACAGTGTGGCATTTCTTATGCTCCAGAAGCTGTTCGGGGGTCTTCATGAACTTGTGGCACACGTCGCACTCAAACATCCGGGTGATGAGGTGTATCTGCAGATGGCGCTCAAACATGTTCTTCGTCTTGCAGACAAAGTTGCAAAAAACGCATTCGAATCCTGAAAGGACCGAGGCTGGGTGTAGAGGTGTGGGTGGCAGAGGAATCTCCCACTCGGGTACCCCCCTCCTCCCACTGTCACCCATCCACATCCCTCCAGCCACTTGTTTCCTGCATCTCCACGCTGAAAGGAGTTAAACATAAATCGTCAGAGTCAATGTCACCCTCCTCACCCTTCCAACCCACATCTCCATGCAAATTAAGTCAAAAGGAAATGCAAATTTTATGTGATGCCTTTTTATACTATCTCCTGGGCCTAATATCTTCTTTCCAACACCACCCCTCTCCTAAGGCTTATTCTCAAGACTGGGTCAACCAAGAGTGGGGAGGGTGAGTGGGCCATATCCACCTCCTCCCTTACCTTTCTCTGGCTTTTCCTCACTATTCAGTGAGGACTGGCTCCCAGGCACCACCGAGATGACCAGCAGGTTGCTCCCCACCCTGTTTTTCTGGGAGCTGTCTGAATCGTCTTTGCTGTTAGCCGAATCACTCAGAGCTGAGAGGGAGGATGAAGAGGGGCTATTTGATTCACTGGGAGTCTTCCTGTCTTCCCCTAAAGAAAAAAAAAAAAAAAATAACCCAGGTCTGCTTACTCGGGAGATGAAGCCTGCAGAATGGGGGTGGGAGTGGGGTCTTCACTGTCCTTTAGGGAGCACAGGCTGAGGTTCCCAGCTCCCCCAGTGCACCCATGGGGATCCCAGGTCCCAGTGCGCCCACGGTGACGACACTCATGGTACCTGGGGCCAAGAGCAAGCAGGAGTCATTCAACAAATGTTAACTGAGGTCTTACAATAATAATAATAAAAGGACAAAAATAGCTAAAATGTACCGAGCATGTGACCAACTTCTAGGAACTCTTATGCTTTAAAATGCATTATCTCATCTTATCCTCTCAAACCATGAGGCACCCCTATTATCACCCCTACTCTATACAAGTGGGAATGGAGGCGCAGAGAGGCCAACCGGGTCTAGCCACGTGGCCAGGAAGGGGTGCAGCAGAGATCTGAGCCCAGCTGAGTCCATGTCCTTCATCAGTGCCCTGAACTACCACCCTCTACCCCCGAAGCCAGGAGTAAACAAGTCAACAGCCCATTAAAATCTGGTGTGAGGAGATATCTACTTCTGCCCAAGATGGAATATCAGGAACTGGATTTGCCCTTTCTACCAAAACGATGAAAAGAACCAGAAGTAATATGCCAAACAATGGTGCTCACAACACTGGACATTAGGCAATGAAGAAGAGTGATCCCTGAGAGATGTAAGTGAAAGACGTGAGCCCCATGAGTGCCCAGCTTGCTGCCTTGAGAGCTTTCCAGGCTGCAGTGCAGGGAGGGGGACCCCAAGTGGAGCCCAGTGGACTCCCTGAGGTGAGGAGATGGAGCTGAGGGTCTGGGGAAAATAACATGGTTAGACTCTGCAGGACAGAGCATAAGAGAGGAGAGAGCAGCACAGAGAAAGAACTCTGGAGACCTGTACAGGGTCCCCTCAGCAGGGTACAGATCAGAGCACACATATGTAGAAATTACCTAAGTCTAGGAATAAATCCATTTTAAAGACTTAGAATTAACAGTCCCAACACTATACAAGACTGGAAACAGTGCCTGTTTCCACTAGCCAGATGGAAAAAGCTCATAATTCACAAGGCATTGGGTAGAAGACTCAGGAAGGTCTTTTAGAAGTGGGTAATAATTAGCCCTAGATGCAGCACTGCTTTGGCCCTTCTTAACAAATCATAAAATTATTAAAAACACAAAACTGTCACAAAAGGATCACATTCCCAAGTAGCTTAACTGCATCCTAGAACAAAGGTCAAGAATCTTTATAGGAATAAAAAATATCTACAACCAGTGAGGTAGAATGATAATGTTTGACATCCAAACAAAGATTATCAAGCATGCAGAGAAGCAAGAAAACACACCCCATGATGTGGAGAATATTCAACTAATCAAAGCTGTCCCCGAAGTGACACAGATGTTGGAATTTGTGCACAAGGACATTAAAAGTTATTATCATTGTACCCCAAAGTTTCAAAAAGTTAAGTAAACACAAGGATGATAATTTTTAAAAGACCCAAATCAGATTTCTATAGGTGAAAACTACAATGTCTGAGATGAAAATTACACTGGGCAAGATTACCAGCAGATTAGATATGGCAGAAGAAAAGATTAGTGAACTTGAAGATAATAGCAATGGAAACTATCCAAAATGAAACACAGAGAAAAAAGAATCCCACAAAATGTGACAAGCATAAGTATGTTGTGAGACATCTTCAGTTAGCTTAATATAAGTTTAATTGGAGCACCTGATGGGGAAGGGATGGGAGGACAGAAAAGATATTTGAAATGGTCAAAATTTTCCAAATTTGAGGAAAACCATAAACCTATAGATCTGAGAATCTAAATGAACCCCAAGTGCAAGAAACACAGAGAAAATAATGATACCAAGAGACATCACAATCAAATTGTTCGAAATCAGTGATAAAGAGAGATCTTAAAGTAGCCAGAGAAAAAAAAGACACGTGCATAGGAGCAAAGATAAGGCTGACAGAGGATTTCTCATTGGAAACAATACAAGCAATAAGATGATGGATAAGATGATGCAGCAACATCTTCAAAGTACTGAAAGATAAAACTGTCAAACTGAAATTTAGTATCCAGTTAAAATAGCTTTCAAAAATGAAAGCAAAATTTAAATAGCTGAAAGAATTCATCACCTGCAGACCTGCATTATAAGGAATTTTAAAAGAAGCCTTTAGGCAGATAGAAAGTGACACCAGATGTAAACATGGATCTACAAAAACAAATGAACAGCATCTGAAGTGATAAGTACAGGGGTAATATATGATTTTTTATTATTACTTAAACCCCTTTAAAAGACAAACAAAAATAATTTTATGTATATGAAAATAACAAGAGTTAGAGTTTATAACTTACGTATAAATAAAATAAATGACAGCAATAGCATAAAAGCCAGGAGAGGAGAAATGGAATTACACTATGGTAAGGCTCTTAAACTACATGTGAAGTGGTAAGGTAGCACTTGAAGTCACACTGTGATAAAGTAAAGATGTATATTATAAACTGTAAACAACTGGACAGCTATATACTATGGACATGGGGCAGAAGACTCAATGTTGTTGAGATTTCAATTCTCCTCAAGCTGAGCTTCAGTAGAACTCATGTACTAGGTTAGAGTAGAAGATATAGGGAGACTGTTCTTTCAGTTCCATTCAAATAACTTAGGCAACCTAGTGATTGTAAACTCTAGGAACTAACATTTTTTTTTGGAGATTAAAAAATAAATCCTATACTATAAATAGTATGGAAGCAAACAAAACTGTTATAGTGGGTAATACCTACAGTGTGGAATTTTTGGCATTACATTTGTTTGTCTTTTATTTGGCTTTCAAATTTTTCTAGAGTGACCAGGTATTACCTGTGCAATTAAAAAAGCTTTCAAAAAGAGAGAGGAAAAAAATACATACTGCTTATAATTATTTTCAAATCCTGTTCCTGCCAGGACTGCATTTATGTCCAGGATAGACAACTCTTACTTCAGTTCACAATTTTTCAAATCTTCTCCCTATAAGAACCAAACTAGGTTTCTGGGCAGAGAACACGTCACCTCACTCGCTGACACATGAGGGAAGAAATATGCCTTTATGATAGACAGTCTTCTCTTGATCCAAAGAAACTATGTTAAAGTTAGCACCATGATTGTCAGTCCCTTCTCTAAATATTTAACCAGTTTAGTCACATTTTGTAGACAAATGGAATATTTTTAGCTGGGAGCCTGAAACCCTGTTATTGCTTCCCCCAAATCCATCTAATAAGATTGGTCTTACCAGTACGATAATATAATTGATTATTTTAACTCAGTTTTTAGAATTAATATTTAATCACTGTTTTTAAAAACAGATTTGTGTGCCCTCAGGATTAAGGTACTGGGCAAAGCTACCTAAACTAGTAAATTTATAAATATACTCTATAATTCAGCACGGGAAAATAGCCCAGCTTGCTCAATTTGTAATCCCTGGCTCAAACAGCCTTTCATCTTCTTTTGCTATATCTGCAGGGAGTGAGCCTGGGGTGCCTCACCAACTAAATCCAAGGCTAGCTGATCCAAGTGGCCGTTGACCTTCAGCATCACAGAGATTCTTGGTGAAGGACACCTGTGCACAGGTAATGACTGCATCCTCATGCATTAGGATAGCCAGATGATGAAAACTATTTTTTAAAAAAGCTAGATATCTCAAAATTTGAAACAGGAGAAGCTAAGAAACTGAAACCATAAAAAATTACCAATCATCTTACTGCCTCAATACAAACACTATTACATTTTTGGCATACTTCTTTTCATTTTTTTAAAAAGTATCTATTTTTAATTTTTCCATTAATTGCACAGAGGTTAAAATGAAGACATTAGTTGCAGAACACCTGGGTTTGAATTCCACCCTAGACAAGGTACAGGACTCTGTGCCTCAATTACCTTATCTACATAATGGGTACAATGTCAGGACCTGCCTTATATGGTTGTCAGGAATTGAATTGAGTTTTTATATGTAAAGCACCAAAAATAATACTTGCCACATGGCAAGCATTATACAAGAAAATATTATTATTGTTACCAACATGTTGCATTTTCCCATGCTGTTTTATACATGATGTGCCTGGCACAAAGGTGATTCTTAAAAATATTTATGAATTAATCTTTTAAAATGATAGTATTATTTCCATGGAGTGGACTTATCATACTTCACTAAATATTTTCTTAAAATTAAATTTTAAGTTAAAATTAGTATTACACAGGTTGAAATTTTTTCCCTATGGATAAATTAGTTGAAGTGGGACTACTGGATCAAAGGCTATTATATTTTGAAGCCTCTTGATATATATTGCCTAATTAGTTCCCAAAATGTTGCTATCATTTTGCAGAGGCACAGCAACGTATGAATATCAGCACCATCCCAGCAATAGTGGATAATACAATAAAACATTCTCCTAATTCAAAAGGTGAAATATATGTCACTCTTGAGTTCTAATTTGATTGTAAGTGAGGGTGAACATTTTTCTTTATGTTTCTTGATTACTGGGCACTGACTGGTCATATCCTTTGCAAATTTTTTAATTAGAGGCCTAAAAGTTTTTTTTACCAGTCAACATAGTACGCATAACAAAAGGTTAATACCTTTTATTTTTTTTACAAACATTATTCAGACAGGCTTTTTCATTTTTATTTTCCTTGTTTTTTTTTTTTTTCTTTTGCAGATGAATTTTTTCTCTCTCAATCTTTTCCCTTCTGATTTTTTGTATCACTTGAGGTTTTACAAATCCTCACTCTGTCAGCTTGACAAATACTCTATTCTATTTTCTTCTAACTTTTCCTAGGGATGCTTTGTTATCAGGGATTCTGTAATTCCCATGGAACTTATTTTGTTGTCAATGTGAAGTGAGATATTAATGATTATATTTTCCAAATAGCTATTTAGATTCCTCAATGCCATCCATTGCAACATTTTAAAAAATGCAACAATATTTGCATTGAAGAATCCACAAGTACCAGCGGGGCTGCCTTTCCCTTGCCGATGTTCTTTGCAGGGACAAGGAGTGGGAGAAAGGGGATAAAGTGGGGTCACTATGAAGAAACACCTGAAGAGAGGAAAGGTCTTCAGACACCTTGGCACCCATTCACAAGTGTGCCTTGGGTAAGAGTAACCATAAGCTAGCATGAGGAAAACTTTGGGTTATGTGCGAGACTAAAAAAAGTTTTCTGAGTCAAAGAACATACTGTAGATCACAACTTCACTTAGTTAACAAGAAAGCACTGCAGACTTCCTAGGGTACCCAATTAAAAGAAAAGGAGAATTGGAGGACAAGAGAAGTTAATGGGTGCTTACATTCACAGTGCTATTTATGGTAACACTGGGTCTAGAACTCAGGTCTAGAATTTGCTGTGGGTTTCCTCCATACTCAGTAACACCTTCCACAGAGATTATGTAAATAAGTTGGTATACTCTAAGCTGCAAGGCCAGGGCCATGTCTGAGTAATTTTCTTACCCAGCATGCCAAAATGTGTGTAGATGAGCTTGCATACCTAAGTTCGTTCATTGAATGAACATTTCCTCCCTGCTCATACTGTGCAGTACTGTTTTAGGTGCTGGAGATACAGCAATGACTTAGCCAAGCTCCCTGTTAGGAATATATACTGCCATAATACATTATAGAGCATATATATTGCTTTATATCTCATAACTAGGAAATAATTCAGCATATTAATTTACTGATTTAGATTGCTATATTTTGGGTCAAATTCAAACACTAACATCAACTAAGTATAAGAAACCCTTGCTGTGAGACATGAACTTATAACAGGGGTCAGCAAACTATAGCCCTTGGGCCAAAACTGGCTTCCTGTTTTTGTAAATAAAGTTTTATTGGAACACTGCCATGCCTATTCATGCACGTATTGTCTCTGGCTACTTTCATGTTATAATGTGAAGGTCAGTAGTTGAGCAGAGACTTGTATGGCCCAAAAGCCTAAAATATTTACTATCTGGCACATTAAAAAAAAAAAAAAGTTAGCTGACCTCTGGCTTATAAAATAGATTATAAACTCATTCCCTAATTGCAGCATTAAAGGCTTCTACTGTATTAAAAAAGAAACTTCTTAAATGCATTTGACTCTTGAATCTTTATACTAACAAATGGGAATATTCTTTCCAGCTAGATAAGGAGCCAAATCACCTCGGAGAGAATAAGATCTTTGCTGTGTTCACTGTGGCAATCAGGAAGTATGTTTGTACTGGTTATTTGTGAATGTGAAGTTTCCACAGACGACAATTAAGTGATTAAAAATCCAACTTGTTTCAAGTTATTATGGATTCTATGGTTTCCTTGAAGTGGGAGGTGGAGAGGGTTGTGGAGCTGGGAGAGAAGGACGAAGGAAGGTTTTCCTTTGGGGTAGAGAGGGTTAGAAGAATGGGGGTATAAGAGAAAAAAAGAATGCCTGAAAAGTGAGTGGAAATGGAAGAGAATCGGGCCTTTCCTCCATTAGCCACTCCAGGAAATGCTGAATTTAATTTGTCTTCAACAGGAGTTTCCCAGCTCACCTGCTGCCCACCGTGCTAATGTGGTTACAGTCTGACAACCGACTGTAAAAATGGCACCTTCTCACTCAGCATAATGGCTCTCTGCAGACCTCCAAGTCATATCTGCTCAATTTACTGACAAAAACAAGCTCTTATTGCTGTTGGCACCATGAAGCCAAAGCGGCCAGCAAAGCACAGACAGCCTTCTCGGCCCTGCAGGTCATCAGCACAACTGTCAGGGAAATTCCCCTTCCAGAAACCTTCGAGTGCTGACAGTATGAGGGGCTGACCCAATGCTGAGGGCTGGCCGTGAGCAACATCAGCTGTTAATGTGAAGCACAGCAAAGGCAGGGGGAGCTCGTCCTCATTCCAGCTTCATGACTCCACGTGGGTGTCATTTGTAACCATCACTTGTGAGAGTATAATTGCATCGTGAAGTCAAAATGTTAACATCATTATATGGAAGAAGTTAACCAGAATGGTAAGAGGCTCAAGTGAAAGGGGGGCAATGGCAAAGGCATGGCTATGGCCTGGAGAGCGGTCCTATTGTTTAAGAAGAACCTGGTTTTCTTTGCCCTGGAACCGACACACCACATGTCATTATGGAGAGGGTCAGGGTTGCGGTTTCATGGGAGAACTAAGGGTACAGAGCCCCAGAAGAGCAAAAGAAAAAGGTTCAAACTGCTGCCAAATGGTCAGTGTGCCTGGGGCTGTCAGACAGCAATGACACAGAAAAGTAGGCTCTGGAATGAAAGCTGCTCTGGTCTGAGTTTCTGTCATCACACCCTAGTTGTGAGACCCATGCCTCAGTTTCTCCCCCTGCACAGTGGGATAATAATAGTCTCTACCTTAGAGTGCTGTCATGACGCTTAAATGACATGCAAAGGCACAAGCCTGGGACACAGCGGGAGCTTCACGAGCATCATCTGTAAAGATGAGGAAGAGGACCAGGATGCAGAACAAACAGCTCAGGACCTCTCAATTGCAACTGTGCCTGTGAGTCTTTCAGATCAGCGAGGCACAAGCTTGGCCTGACAATGGCTTTTTGGCTAAAAGGAAATGCAGTGCAGCTACCCTGGGAAAGACCTTCCTTCCAAGAAAGGAAATGTTAATGTCTCGTGGAGATGAGGATGCTCTGCCCAGGGAACTCTTCAAGTGCCGCAAAGGATGGAGGAGAGAAGGGAGAGCTGGGCCTACAGGAATGGCCAGGAATGGTCACCTGTGTGCTTGGTGCCAATGTGAGCCTTGATCTCTGCCTCCTCCATGGTGACGAAGTCGCAGGCAGTGCAGCAGATCGAAAACATCCACTGCTCCTTGTCTACGTGTAGTGACATGTGGCTGACAAACTGGACATTGAGCTCAGTCTCAAATCCACACACATGACAGCTATGAGAGAAGGCAAGAAAAGAGGGGGAGAGAGAACAGTAATAAATGCTCCTAAATATGGGCTACTCATTTATAATCAGTATACTCAGAAAACCAGAATTTAAACATTTTTCTACCCACCAAAAGGCTTTGCATTAGGAAATTCTTCTGCTGGCTGGTTTGCATCTGAAGTGGTCACCATGCCAAACAGATGAAGTGCCAGCATAATGTAACAATCCCATACATGCTATAATGATGCTAAATAATCATAAAGTTAATTAAAAATTACAGATTCCAGATGCTGCACATCACCTAACTGATTTCTGTGGGCAAAGAGATGCAGCGCAGCCGTGCCAAGATGCTTAGCGGTGCCAATTCACGGATAAACCTGGAGCACACCCCACCTGCCCGCACTCCTGGGTCTCTCTCTGGTTCTGAAAACTTCCCCTTGTAGCAACGAAAGCACACTCAGGTTGCCGTATGGCACACCGAACAAGAGCCAGCCACATGGGCGACAATTCCTGATGGGAGCCCCCTTCCATGGAAACATTTTGTGCAAAAGCAAGTCCCCACCAATCTGTGTGGCACTATCTCTAGGGCAAGATTTGGGAGAGAGCCTGAACTTTGGGATTTTATAATAGCTAAACAGAATACTGGATTCATGGTTGAATATGGAAGAAAAACATAAAATTCCAGTTACTAAAGGACAACACAACCAAGGGAAGATATGTATTGCTTTCTGGGATATTTTCCTCAGAGTTCTTCTTTTTCCTAGGTTTTCCTTCCTATGAGTCTGAAGAAGCAGACAGGTGCTGAGTTACAAAGCTGAGAGCTCCCCAGCCGAACAGACCTAAAAGCTTATAATCTCCAGAGCCCTGCCACTCCAGAGAGCCACCTCCAAGACCATTTCTCTTTCAATTAATTCTGCTAGGGCCACCTAAGCCCAGAGAGGAGTCAGTGCAACTGCAGGGTTCAACTGAAGCAAAGAAAAAATATTAAAAATGAAGGTCAGCATTATGACTTGAGAAAAGGGGCCTTGTTAACATATGTCCCTGGCAGACAGGTAGGGACTTTTCAAGCAAGCAGTCTGAGAACCTGGATTAGAGCAGTCCATCCACAACTCACCTGTAATAATAAGGGTGTTTCCTTCCGTCACTGCCATCAGAGGTGACGGCGCTGACGATGTCCTCGGTGTCTGTACTCACCAGCTTCACAGAATGGACAGTCAGGTGCTGGTTCAGGTTTGCACGGCACTTAGCAGCATACGGGCACAAATGGCATTTGTATTTTCTTTCCTCTGTGGAAGAAAGAGCAGGAGAAAACCCAAACCACTCTCAACAAGGAAATCCCAACCTTGTGAGAGATCACTGGAAGGTATCAATGGACAATGGTGCAAGCTCATTTCAAATGGGGAAAAAGGTAGAGCCTTGGAACTGTGAGTATTAAGTCTCTACCTAGCAGGTCACTCCCACATTGATACTTCCAAAGATAAAAGAAAGTCCCAGGACAATCAGACCTCTTTTGCTTGGACACCCACAGTCCCCTCTTCCTGATAAGTGAGTCTGATAAGATAACATTGTGTATGTGTGTGCTTGTATGCACGCATGTCCCTATGTTTCATTGAAGGGGGTGGGGTGCTGAGCACAGGAAGGGGCCAAGAAACAGCCAGACTGGAAAAAGAGAGGGCCCATCATGTCCCTAAGCTCCAGGCTGAGGTCAGCCAAGAAACAAAAACCAAATGAAAATAAAGAAAAAAAAAATTGGCTCATGTGAAAAAATTTAATTGGAAATTCTCACTTTAAATAAATAAAATTAAAAATCTCAATTAATTTCTTAATGAAAACCCTCTCATAAAATTGACGAATGTTTCAGGACTGGTTCCAGAGTGGCATTCGGAATTCACTTGATTAATCAAGCAAATTAATGCAAAAGGAGCAGGCTTTGCTTTCAATGTACAGTTAGAGGGTAACAGTAGCAGCAGAAAAAAAGAACAACTCCATTTTCTATCTAGAATTCTCATTTTGTATTACTGGGCTTGGGTTAAAGAAAATACCTGTCTTACCTACTTCACAGGGAGGTACTGGAAAAAAAGCTTCTCTACAATAAAGTAAAATATAAGGCCTCGCTCTTATTGTAGATGGTCCCCAATGTCTGAAGTGCTGGTGGCCTAGGAATCTGCAGGGCTAGGGTAGAGCCCTTACAGTGCAGGTAAAATACAGGACTTTATTTGGAAATTTTGCATTTGTATTACGTGAGATTGTTAAGTTTTGCTGTTAAGGTTAAGTTTCCTTCATAAAGTGAACTGTTGAGCTTTCCATCTCTTTCTGTTGTTTGGAAAGGTTTGAGTAACATTGGAATTATCTGTTCTCAAAAGGTCAGAAAGAATTCACCTGGGAAAGGTTTCTGGACCTGATGTCTTTATAAATAGGGTTTCCTTCACCATATTTTCAATTTTCCTTTTAGTAACTTATTTAGTCAAGATTTTTTTTTCCTCTTTTGGCAATTTTGGTAATTTTGCTTAAGTTATCTATGTCATCTAAGTTTTCAGATTTTTTTTTTTTTTTGCCATAGAGTTGTCCTTAATCTCCCACAATTCTTTACATAGTCTGTACTGAAGATTAAGCTTCCTTTCTCATTTCTAATTTTTAATATTTTTGCTTCCTTTTCCTTTCTTAATCAGGCTTAAAGGAGTTTATCTATTTTATAGTCTTCCTTCTTCCTAGGTTCTTTTGATGTTCTTTTATTAATTCCTTAAAATGAGTGCTAAGTTCCTTAATTTTTGTCTTTCTTCTTTTCTGATGAAAACATTTAAGTCTATATATTTCCCTGTGACTTGAGCTGTAGTGGTTTGCTCCAGGTTTAGATATAAGGTGTTCTTTTCTTTCCCTTCTAGAGGTCTGTAACTTTGATTTTCTTTTTTTATGCAAGTAGGTAGGCCGTTTTGTTGATCCTTGATTATTTTAACTTTCACTCAAGTACGCTCAGAGAATGTGGCCTAAAAATCTCCACTTCTTTGAATGTGTTAAAGTTTTCTTTGAGGCTAAGTATACACCTAAAAACTTTAAATTACCACAGTTATTCAAAAAGTGCACAGTCTCTATTTATAGAACTCTCTTTATAGGACCTTTTATCTTACAAATAGGGAATACACATTTTGATATGATCATGGCGATTCACAAATATTATTAAATTCAGTTTGTTGAATGTATTAAGTTCCTCTGTTCCTTATTTACTTATGTTTAATGTAAATGATTTTTTCCAGTTCTGAGAGAAGTACATCAAAATTATACAATTCTCCCTGCATTCTTTAACTGCTCTGCTATTTATTGCATATAGCTTTATGACTGTTATATCTTCTTGTATATGCCTTCTATCCATACATAATATTCTTCTTAATCTTGCTTTAATATTCCTAATCTTAAATTCTACTTTGTCATACTAATACTGTCTTGTTTTCTTTTTTATTTTGTGTGATATACAAAACCTTTATTTTGAACTTTTCTTTATCATTTTGTTTGCTTTCCCTTTCCCAACACTCACAACCAAGCCTATTTCTCTACTATCATATGTAAGTAAAGATAGTAAATGTTTCTCTACCTAGGTGCTCTACTTCCCCACTCTCCCACCTACCACAATAACAAAACCAATAAGATCAGGTACAGCCCCCATCCATACACCCTTCAAGATGAGATCGATAAATTCCTCAGTTTTGAAATTTTACTTGATATGCATAATGTATATCTTTTCTCATCAATCCTACTTGGAACTCAATGAGCCCTTTCAATACAAATAAAGCTTTTCCAGGGCCTTATTTGAACATGTCAGGTAAATGACTAGACAATGTCAGGATTAAAAACTCTCCTACCACATCCTATTATAATTCTCCTAGAGAAATTCAGGTTCTTGATAATATGTAAGGAGGCGATCCAGAGTGGGGAAGGCAGAGCAGCCGAGCACTCGACTCACCTGTGTGCAGCGAGAGATGTCGGGACAATGTCTGCTGTCGGCCAAACACTTTCCCACACACATCACAGGGAAAAAGCTGGTCATTGAATTTCCAAGATGGCAATCCGTTTCCTGCCTCTAGTACTATTTTTTCTGTTTCTGAGCCAAAAGAACAAAGCATCATGAGGAATATAAAAGGCAACACAACAAATTTCATTTTAGTCAAGATTCAGGACTTTGGCTGAGGCTACCTTTGGAAGAGTGTGACTAATATTTGGGACTGCAGATAGGTGCTGGTAACATCTGATCTTCATGCTCATTGCCTGTCTCTAAGAAGGCTATTCTTGAAAGTTGTAGTGGAAAACTCCAATTCTCATCAAGTCTCCAGTTTCTTCTCTTTCGTCACCAAAAATCAGCCAACTCAACCCTCTAGTAGGTTGATAGCATGATTTAGCACTGTGCCCAGTATACAGCAGGAACTCACCAAATATTTGATGAGTGAATGAATGGTCAAGTTGCATGTTAAAATTCCAGAAATACAGACTCATGCCACAAGACAGTAAATGAAGAATGCTGTATCTGGGATTCTGATGTGAAAATAAGTAGTTCAAGTCCTCAAAAGGAAATATGCTTTCACTGCCCCTTGTGAAGAAAAGTTTTGCCCTATGTTGTGGGTCACGCCTTAATGAGGAACTTATGTTAAGCAGACTCAGTGATGACAACTGCCCACTGAACCATGTAAAACTCCATAATGCAATGGTGTACAACTAAAATTTTCCCAAAGGTCTCATCATATTTGGGAGAATGGTGAGTGCCACAAGTTATTTGTACATTACTCACAGTTGTGAATGAAATAAATGGAAGTTAATACATTTTTTTTTGTCAACTTAAAAAGTTCTTATTTTCTCAGTGTCATCAATAGGATTACCTTTAATTTTATCATCTATATTTCTTCTCATTGAACTGTAACAGATTATACAAACATTCATTCTACAGTAACGTAAGCAGATAGGCAATAGAGAGAGTCCAAAAAGAGAAAAGGAGACACTTTCATGAGAACACTTGTCTATGCCACTAATAGGCCTTTGAAGAACAAGACAAATAATTTACTGAGTGAGTATCTTGTTCTTTACCTCAGTAAATTATTGTCACTCTTCTTAAAGCACAGTATGGCATTATAGCGGTGGTGGTAAGTAAATGGTGGAAAGAACTTTTCATAGGCTTCAGGGGGTGAAATGCTCAGACTACTGGTCAGAGGCAACAAACATCAAAAGGAAGTATTTTATTTCACACATTTTGGTTAAAACTGCAAGATTAGCCTTCCACCTGTATTTGGGTGAGCCAACAGGTTCAATTTTTATTTGAAGGAAGACTTGCCAGTAGCGTAACAAAGACAAATGGATGTTTGGAAAAGGGGGGGGGGGGGGGAATGATGATGAAATTACAATAATGTTTACTGGAGGCACCTGCCAGTAATCCCAGAACTGATAAAGTGCATTTACTGATTTATCTGTGTTTGTTAAAACATAGCTCTTTGGGCTTCAGGTAAAAGTGACTGTCTTATTAAAGTAGGAATGTGTGGCCAAAAACCTCTAACGGGGAGGGGCAGCGTTGTGAGGGAAGGGAAGGTAAAATGGGTGGCACAGGCTAGTTAAACTTCTAAAGACAAGAACCACTCTCAGATGACTGTCCTTGAGTCCAAGCAGCGGGCATTGCAGCCATGCAGCGACGAGAGGGTATTTTAGTGGTTCTTTTAAGTATCTAATCAAAACAGTGCCTCAAAGGAAGATGACAGTAATACTTTTAAGGAGAGGTCAAGAGGGTATAGGGTCTTCCAATATATTTCCAACAAGAAGGAATTAATTGGGTCACATACCAAACAAGTAGATGCAATTAAAAGTAAAGAAGTCTCTTAATGATGCTTTCAAGTATTAGGATTGCTGCAAAAGCCTCCTATTCAGCCTCTCCGCTACCAGCCTCTCTCAATACTAACATCCCTTATGCAGAAATACCAGAGTGATCATTTGGAGGCACAAATCTGGTACGTCTTGCCCTGTATTCCAACAACATCCCAAGGTCAAACTCCTTCAGGTAGCTTCTGAAGTCCTTCACAACCTGGCTCCAACCACCTGGCCAGTTCCATCTTCCACCACCGAAATACTATGCAAAGTGATCTCTTTGTCCTTTCTGGAGCAAGCTATTCCCTTTTAAGCCTTCAATGCTTTTAAATCAATTATTACTCTGTCAGAAGCTGCTCCCCATCCCAGCATATCTTTTGGAGCAAACTCCAACTCATCTTCAAGACCCATCTCAGATTTCATCTTCTTGGTAAAGCCTCCCCCAATCTCACAGGTGAAAGTGTCATTCCCCTTTCTCTATCCCAAAGCACCTTTATGAATACTTCTATTACACCACATTACCTATTATATGTTAAATATATTTTACAAAAAGCACCCAGCATACTCTCTAACATGCAGCAGCTCTCAATAAATACATACCATGGCCTCCCTTCCCTATTAGAATGTGAGTCACTGGGGGAAGGGATTCTGCATTATTTACTCGTGCATCCTCAGCATTAGCACAGTGCCTGCTACAAAATAGTGTATATTTGTTCAATAAATGAATGACTGAATGAAAGGATCCAAGTGAAGCAGGGAATAAACATTATTCTTATTTGATAATGGGAAACATGAAGCCTTAAAATAGCATTAGTTAAGGTCTATAGCTGATTCAGGGTGAAAAATACATCTTCTGTAAAGGTGTTTTGTTCTGTTTTTTTTTCCTATTCTATACTACCTACACAACTCTATTCTATACTACCTTTACAGAACCTATTCTAACATAAAACAACTTAATTCATGCATAGTCCAAGCAGCTGAGCTAAATGAGTGACAGGTGGAGACAAAAGGAGTGATGGAGATATAAACTAAATAAATAGGCTCCTTGGCATCAGTTTATAAGACACTGCACATACACTGTCTTCTCTTTCTAAAGCCATATTTATGTAACTTGTTAAAATCTAAACTAAATCCAAACTAAAATGAGTACTGAAGTCACCAGTGACTTCTCAGTTAACTGCCACATCCAAAGGCCTGTTTTCAATTCTAAATATACTTGACTACTTGGCAACATTTGATGCTTCTGGCCATGTCCTAGTCCGCCAAATTCTCCTCGTTTTGTTCTGAAGAACCTCTTTCCCTTCATTCTCCTCTGACCATGCTTTTTATGTCCTACTGCCTTCTCCTTCCCTGACCACCATTTAAATAATGGATTTTAACGCCCTCTCATCACTCTCCCTGCACTTCTAGGGTGACATCAGCCACCCAATTACTTCGGCCCCACAGTATAGGTGTTTCTAACTCAACCCACAAACTCTGCTTTAATGTTTCTATTAGTGGAAATGTTCATATCCCTAAGCCATCATATCCCCAAGTGTTCGATATCCTTACTTCTTCTCAAGACCACTAAGCCACAAGATGACTTTCTTTAACACACGCCCTCTAGCATATACTGTTCATCGGTTAATGTAAGAGTCATTCTCAACTTTTCCTTCTTCCCCATCCTCTTCCAGTATGGAGGCAGATGGGGTGGCCATATGATAAAGTTCTGGCTTTTGCTTTCCTGATAAAAGTAAAGAAATGGTTGATGCTGGCCCTTTACCCTCTTTTACCTGCCACAATCACAGAGGAAATGCTTGGGATTATGGCAGCTATTTTGTGAATATGAGGCAGGAGGATGGAAGCCAACCTGCTAAGGACGGGGGAAGGAAATGATGGGTAATGTCTCTGATAGCACCTTTTGGTAGCTGAATGAATGAATGCCAGCAACCACCCACCTTGGATTTATTTTGTGTGGAAAATGAGCCCCTGTTTGTTTCAGCCACTGTTAGTTGGGTTTTCTGTTACTTATGGCTGGAAACATTCTTAATCGATACCCACTCCCTTAGTTACTAGTGGTCTTAGGACTCTGGATCTTAAGTTTTGACTTTTGACAAGCTTTATTCCCAAACCCCAGCATCCTATGTTCATTACCAACAGCAATAAATACATGGCCAGTTGAACACATTTCCATCTTAATTATACTTTTTTGTTCTTCTTTAAAAACTTAAAAGCTTCTTTTAGATATTAAGGAATTTGCTTTTTAAGACATTTAATGAGGTATAATATACAAAACAGAAAAGTTCATATACCTGTAACTGCTTTTAAATCTCTTTTTCATAGGTATTCCCAAACTCCTTAGTATTTCTTTCATTATTTTATCTAGCTGTGAATTTATATTTAAGATTTTCTTTGTCTCTTTCAGCATAAAAAATTGTTTAATGATATCTCTTTTTTTACATAGTCTCATAGGATTTTTTCTTCTACAAAGCATTTCACTTCTCTTACACTGTTATACTCTTATCCCTGGGATGTCCATAAATTGAATTACTTTCGTATGTTTCTGGATACTCAGTTCTACGTGATCAGATGTTTTACTCTCTACTTTTTCACCTATGGTCTTTGTCTTGAACTCATTTGGGGCTTTTCCTCATCCTTAAATAGGTGTTTATTTATTTGTTTTAATAAAGTGAATGGACGGTCAGGAACAGGCACTTTTATCCCTATAGAACGGTTGAAAAAACAGAACCAATGGGTAAGGAGAATTATCCCAGCTTGGCAGTCCTAATCCAAGGCTCTGAGCCCTTCCTGTTTACAGTGACCTCAGGCTCCTCAATCATAATAATGTGGCTAAGAATCAGTGTGACAAACCATGCCTCTTATGACCGAATGATCCAAGGGGACAAGTCACATTTCATGTGTAGGTCCTGGGAAGATGAAATGCAAGAATTTCTCCAAAAATTTCCATGAAATAAATAGAATTTGGGAGGAAGCTCTAGCAAGCTCTGCTTGACAGAAGAGTAGAGGCCTCAGACATCTTCAAATCCAACTCCTTTGTCTTCATGAGGACAAAATGAGGCATACAATTACAGGATCTCTTCCACCCCAGTGCACCCTACAACTTACACTGGGTTGAGGAACAGAATCAAGAATTCTGCAGTAGACTAAGTCTTCATTCTGCCCCCAAACCTAGTTCAAGGAGAAACCCTAATGATCACCTTCTTCAATGATCTCTTCTTGCATTTAAGAAAACTGAGGCTCAAAGAATTTAAGTCACTGTCCCAGGTAACCAGCTAGCGACTCACCAGACTCTGGTCTGGTTGAAGCTCCTCTCAGTTATGTGAAATCAATGCCAAAATCTACAGCACAGTTTTTCTGCTCCTTCTGTTCTTTGGCTCTGAGTTTAGTATTCTTAGTTATCAGTGGACATGCACAGATTTAGCAATGGTTCATAGACACTGAGATTTCTTTCCATTTCTCTTCTGGAAGGTGTCAGCCTAGAATATTTCCAGTTACAAGAAAGTTAGAAACTGCAATATGTCAAAAATTAAAATCAAGAGGAAGACCAAATGGAAAACTCCCCAAAGCCAGTGCCCTGTGAGGTGAGCTAGTCATTACTGAAGAAAGTTCCTGTGGGCCTTTCATGGCCATTTGGGGGTCATATTGGGTCAAAACCTCAAAGAGCAAGGAGGACTAAGGAAAGGACTTCAGTTTGTTTCCTTTCAATTTTAACAGCATGTAGCCCTCTGACTGGTGAGTGGCTTGGCTTGGATTTGGTGCAGTTTTGCAAAGATCCCTGCATTCCCTGCCAAAACAATTTCTCAAAGAACAATCCCTCAACCTGAGTTTGGCAAGAGAAATGCTGAGAGAGAAGGCTTTACTTGGTTAAACTATAAGCAAAAGATTGGCCCAAATGTGATCTCAATGTATAAACAATTGCCCAGATCTACTAAATCAATGTGAGCCAGTCAGTAAAGAAGAGATGTTTGGGCAGCTTGGGTTTTATGCTATGACATATGGTATTTTGATCACTTCTTTCTTTCATCATCAATCCTGGAAAGTTTCAAGGCATAACTCAACTGAAATGCTGAAATCCTCTGCTTTTGGAGTCTGTACTTCTGGACAGATTAAAACCTTATTAGGTCACTTTCAGCCCTTTCCAGGCAGGGCATGGGATTTTCTGGTGAGGCTTTATCCCTACTGGCTCTATCCTTTGATTTCATAGGCTCTGCGGTGCCTCCACTTAAAACAATCTATCACCTTCTGAGGGCTGCTTGTGAAGTTAAGGAGTCAGCCATGGTTTATGGCTCTTTAGGGATTAATATCTTTGCCTCAGTGCTTGCAATTCTTCTATATCCTTTTTTTTTTTTCCTTTTAATGGTTGCTTCAACTTATGGTAACTTGCCAACATCCACCCTTTTAGTAGTTGCAGCTCAGAGGATCTATCTTGCAGCCAGTACCAGGACAGTGCTAGGACAGGCCCCACAGCAGATGGCTGGCATTGGTGAGCATGTTATGTATCACTAGGGACCCTGCACAGGATGGCAGAGGTGTTGCTTGTGGCAGGTCCAAATAGACCTATTCATTTCCCTTTGACCACCTCTCTGCAGATCTTGGTGTAAACAAATTCCTCGCTAAGGACTGTTTCAAACATTCTCCCAAAGGATGAGATTTTCTGCCAGTCAAGATGTTAATTCAGTGAACTGCTAACACAGGAGAATTTAGCAATAATATTTGTCAATCTGCTCAATTAAAAACACCAGGTAGAGAATCTTAGGTATAAAATACTTCACAGCCTTGATCTTCTTCAGGCTCATTTCAAACTTTAATGCCTAACAAAGTGCAGTTTTGCATTACTACTTTTGGAAGGGTTTGTAGAACTGGATCTTAGTAACTAGCTGCTTCTGAAGGATGGTCCCAGGAAAGGGAGGTGACATTTGTGTCTAGTGCTGGGCAATAGGTTGGCCTCAATAAATACTTACTGATTGACATGTAACCTGTTGAGCTGCTAAAGTATCCTTTGGAATCCTAATTGCTTTCTACATTTTGTCCTTTATGCAGGCCATTTTAAATCAACAGAAGAAAACTGGCCCTTGACTTCACTGGTAATAGAAAATGGCTAGGGCTTGGTACCCCTAATTCCAGTGAGGCTGATTACATAGAACTTGGGCACCTTAAGGAACTCCTCAAAGCATCCAAATAAAGAGTCACTGCTAGAATCTAGGCCAATTTATGTCTGCCACCTCTATAAAACTTAACCTTAAAAACACACAAAACTATGTACAAAAATTTGGATGTTGCTTTTATATTTTTCCTCTCCCTGTGTTTCCGAAATCGGTGGATCTTCAATAAATGTGTACTGAATAAATGAGTAACACAATCACATTGCCAAGATCATGATTATTATACTAAACAGCAACCTAATTTTGCATTGCAATATGGAAGCAAACTGACAATACTGATTTAGCAGTCAGGTCCAGAGGACTTTGGTTATTATCTTTCCAGTTAGAGAGACCAGCGACCATCTCAATTCTTAATGATGACGTCAGGATTTAAGGTATTAGAAAATGCCCTCAGCATGTCCCAATGATGTGGACATTTACAAAGCTTTGCTGGAAAACCTTCAGGCCTGGGAGCAGTGTCATTCTTGTGGCTTTGTGGCAGACACTGCGGATTGCTTACTCAATATCCAACAGAATGCCAATTTTTTTTTCAGGGTGGCAACGTGCCCAATTAAACATGCACCTTCCTTCTCAGCTTCCACTGCAATGAGGGGGTGGCCACGAGGCAGAGTTTTGGGTAATGAGAAATAGGTGGAAGTTCTGGGGAGGGATTCTCTTGCCCACCATCCTCTGCAGAAAAAGACAGAGTCTTGTAAAAAGGCTTTTGCTTTTCATAATGGGCTCTTCTTCCTTGAATGCTTGGAGGTCAAGCAATCCTTTTAGCCACAAAGATGAAAGCCATGTGATAAGGAAGGTGGAGCAGAAAATTGGAAGGAGCCTGGGTTCTTGATGTCTTCCTCAGACAGCCGTACCAGCTCTGTTCTGCCTGGTTCTGATTTTCTTATTATTTGAGAAAAACAAATCCCCATTTGTTTAAGTCACTGTAGTTAGGCTGAATATAATTCTAACAGATAAAATCATAAAAGTGTATAACTAGTTGTACCCCATTTTGGCAGTTTATATCCATCACACAAAACATCAGCTTGTTAAAAGTATGAGACAATGCAAAATTAAGATAATGGCTTCATTTATATAGGGTTTACCATTGTGCTAGGCACAGCACTGTGCATTTTATGCATTATTACTATTATTATTACCAGTCCCATTTTTACAAGAATGAAAATCAGGCTCAGGGAGGTGAGACAATGAATTCAAGGTCACCCAGCTGGTAAGTGACAGCCAATCCCAAACCTAAGTCTGCCTGACTCAAAACCCATACTCTTCAGCATGCATAACATTATACTGCTAGATAAAAGAAGAAAATCTAAAGTTTCTAATTTATATCACCTAAGACAAATCTTCCATTGGTTATATTCTTGATTTGTTGATCCTATGTTCACGAACCATAAATAAGAAGCATCTATGATCACATGAATTTAAATGGGGATTTTTTGGGGCAACCCAAATGTTTCCTCTGGGACCTGGAAGGAAAGATAAATGGTGGAACTCAGAGAACCTGCTTCATCTCTGTTACCTGAGTCCTTTCTGGCCTCTCCCCAGGTCTTTACTTCTGGTGGGCTGCTATATAGAAAATGTGAGCACCAATTATGTAAATGTAATTATAAAACTCTTTTTAGGCCACCTTTCACTTGCCCCAGAATAAGACCCGAGAATGATTGTTCTTTTGACTTTTCCCAGTACAGAAAAATACCACGCATTCAAGTGAGAAGCTGCTCCAAGACTTTATTAGGTGATAGAAAACCTTTAGATCCAGAATAATTTTCTTCTACAAATTCTTACAAAGTATAGGCACAGATGTGAACATCTTGAGGAAAAATATTATCATTGTTTGGGTAAATAGAATAATTACTTTTATTTCCTCCAGCTGATCACTGAGCTAGGTGCTCAAGGTATATTTATTGAATAAGTGAGGAAATGAATAAACTGAAAGACAATAGCAGACTGCCATCATCAGACAATTAAATCTTTCTAAAATACTTTAAAATATGAAAATTTAGACTTTCTAAAATACTTTCTAAAACATTAAAACTTTAATCTTCAGTTGCTCCTAAAATTATATGATGTGCTGTACATCACACCCATAGAAAATTTTTTAAAAATATTTAGCGTTTCTTTTAAAATTCATGTCACAGTCATTTCAAAATATCATTTAGGTAAGCTCCTAGGGCTTCCGCAGTTCTCTTCACTAAGACTGGACTCCGCTGGTATTCTCAATTATTCTAGTCCACTTTTTTACGGACAAGCCTTGATCGTATCAACTATTCCTTTAAGATTTCTAAATTTCCTGAAAGCCCTTATCAGCTCCCAGACACTGCAATATTCATGCATGTGTGACTACATCCAGTTTCAAATTTTCAGTCTTCTCTCTCTCCTCCTAATCTACTGAATTCTGTATTAATATGAAATATAACTGTTCCCTTTTGCCTTTACCCTGACCTTGGGTTTTAGCACATTTAAAATTTAGGTCAGCTGATGGCAGTTTTAACATTTTAAGGCAATGGTGATCATAAATATTTTTTTCCTTGACCCAGAAACACTACCTATTTGACTAAGCAGAATTATATATATTTGTATGGTGGGGATTTCTCTTTGTTGGTTTATTTAATTATTTTTCCCCAGGTGGTGTCACAGGTATAGGATTTAGCTAGGAGAGGAGGGAAGAGATTGTTAGTATTTTCCTATGACAATGTGTTATAATCACTCGTAGGGTGTGCAGTGCTGGCAAGCTGTTACCAATAATATTAAGTACCAGAGTTGGCAAATATTTTATTTCTTAATAAATAAAATAGGCCACCTCTATAATAATATCATTCTTAATAATTTGAATATCCATATGTTTTCTTTATTAGGGGAGGAAGCAGTGGATTCAGATATAGCTGAAAGAGGAATAAGACATACGAATAGCTACTATTTACTTAGCAATTATTTTGTTATAGGAACTGTGCTAAGGCTAACTCCTTTACATACATATTTCATTTAATCCTCACAACAACCCAGGAAGGTTGGTTCCATTATTATCTACATTTTATAGGTGAGTGAAATCAAAGCTCAGAATGTTTAAGGAATTTGCCTGTTGTCACACAGATGGTAAAAGGTAGAGTCAAGATTTAAACCCAGACACCTGACTAGGAAAAGTATGTACCCAACAGTGTTCCTTGAACTGTGCATAACTCTAGGTGTGTTCATGGGGCGTGTCACCCCTTTGTTGTGTCAAGCAGAAAAAGACTGATAGCATTGGCCTTGAGATTTTACAGGTTGGTGATCTCGGCTTGGGCATTGCACTAAGGAGGCCAAGGTCATGTGTGCTTTAATCTTTCCTTTCCTTATGTGGCAAGTGCCACTGCATATCATGGCTACAGATCAAAATGCAACCTTATCAGCTGCCTCGAACACAGAAATGTCCCTGTTGAAGAATGGAATGGAGTTAAGTGTGTGGAAGGTTTGATGTAAGTTTAATCCTACTCCAAACACATATCCTATTGACAAGGGGTGAGAAGAACCGAACTTGCATATGAAATTTAAGCCATTACCAGTTATCTCTCAGTACAAATGCATGAAATATCTAAGTCATGTTTCTCTAAATCATTTCATGATGGAAAGAGGAAGGAATGGATTTTTAGCCCACAAACCAGATATATAAGTAAATAAGCCTAGGGATATGTGCAGTGACAGATAATACTCCATGACACAACTCCACAGTAGTTGAGCAAAAGGGGGAGAAACCTAAAAGGAGAAGTATCTTTTTCCATTTCAATTTTCAAATTGAAAAGGAAATCAGATAAATTGAAAACAAAAAAAGGTCAGTGCAATATTTTGATTTCAAAGCAAACTATAGATAATAAAATAATACATTTGGAAATATGGAGGGGCTATCTTACTCCATGGTGGAAATGCGAAATGTTCTAGTTATGTGCCCTATATTACTTTTGGTCATGTGTTTGCATTTTTCTCATGCACTCTGATTTGCCCATCTTTGAATGCTTCCCTTCCCATCTTCTCTTTTAGATCTTAAATATAATAAAAAGTATTTGTTGATTTGATTAAAATTTCACTAATTACAAGCCAAAGAGAGAACACATGCCTTGATGCACGAGATATGCAAATCACTGTAAAAAACTTGCATATAGGCAAGGCTGAGAAATCCTAGACTCTCCGTGTTGTACCACTTCCCATGCCATAGCACAAAGCCACTACCTCTAACTTTGATGATGAAGGTTCAACAATCTTTGGAGACTTCACCTCAGCCAAAGCTTTGCCTCATCTTCTGTGAAGTAGGGAAAGGGCAGCATTATTGCTTCTAAGTTATAGAGACCTTGAGGTGCAAATAAGCTAACTGCTCGCTAAGGTCATACAGTGAAATCCAGACGGGAGTGAATCTTTCTTAGCCCAGCTCACTCTTCGCCTCATCCCCTTGCCTCCCCACAGGCTGAAGTCCAGATTCTCAATCACACTACATATCCAGGGCTTTGCATAACTAATCAGTCTTCAAACCATACACTGTATTAGAGAACACATACTATAGTGGAAAATCTTATTTTCTGCTATTTCCCAATTTGGGCACGTGCACATTTGTAAACTTAATGTTGAATGAACCAAAATGTTTGCATTTATTATTAACATGAGAACTCACAAATGCTCCTTCTCGAGTTGGAACACTGCCACATTCTGATTTCAACAGAGTATGGCTGCTTTTGCAGCATTTGAATCTGCCTCAGGGTCCTGTTGGTGTCTTCTGAGCTGAAAATGGGAGTCATATTCTAACCTTATAGGAGACAATGTCAAGTAAAGCTCCTAGAGATAGCTACATTTTTCATTTAAAAAGCATACACATACCCAACACCTGTATAGGCCAATGGAAAAACTAACTGTCAAGACCCAATTCATGGAGCTGTTTCTAGTACGTTAAGGAAACCAGTAACATGTAAAGCCGAACAGGGCACTGAATAAACCAAATCTGATGTGGCCAGTAACCATGTGACCATGGGTGAAAAGTGAGTTTTCACAGACAAGAATTTTCAAAGGGTCTGGCACATATATTTCCTCTTCCAAAGTGGAGATTTAAAATGGCAAACTAAGATACCTAGACTACTTCTGTCAACCATGTGTGTCTGCTTAGATCATAGTCTGCTGTCCAGAGAGAGTCTGCTTTCCCCTCACTGCATTTCTTTATAAATGGTATCACCATATAACTTAGGCACTGTAATAAGTATGTCTTTTAGTCCAATCTTTTTGCCCCAAGTGACAGAATGTGGAAGGGCTAAACCACCTTTTGGTTAGGTTTACATGTGTGGAATAAAAGAAGCTCAAAAGAAGGGAAGTGGAAGCAGTTGAAACTTAAAATCTTTGATGATGCTGCTAAGCTAGAGTAAGGTGTCCTACCCTTGGTTACTCAACTACGGCTTCTAACTCCCTCTGAAATTAACTGCGAGACAGTAAGCTAATAAATCTTAGTTGCATATAAAAATAAGTACAAGAGAATTGGTTGTTGTTTCTGGGCACCCATATATTTGACCCAAGTAGTTAAATGATTATGTCTCTCTATTGAAATAAAATGGCCTCTTGAATGCAATCAGTGCCAATGTGACTCCATTGAACAACTCCTTTGGGCCTCAGTGTCTACCCATCAAAGGAGGCTAATGTCCTCTACAGCCTGTTAAACTGGGAGGGATGTAATCATATGATTCCAGAGGGGAAGAACTTGCCATTTGGAATCATGGAAGGAGAGACTACTTACTTCATTGCTCTATTTCAATTATTAGGTTGAAACTGTTTCAAATGCACGGCTTCTCAAGAATAGAAATTTCTAAAATGAATTAACATGTACATGTTTTCCATGTGTATGTGTATAAAACATCTCTAGAAAGATACATATGGAACTAGCAATGCTGGCTGTGTGGTGTGTGTGCGTGTGGGATGACTGGAGGAGCCAAATGAACTGAGTGGTGGGAGAGAAGACGGGGAAGGGAGACTTTCTTTGGTCACTGGCAAAACGAATTTTTAACCAACTCTGAAAATTTGGTATCTTCCCTCTCTATTTTCTTTCTTAACATCTATGCAGGAAATAATAGAGACAGCAACAATAATAAAACATACCAAGAGCTAACTATGTGCCAGGAACCCTGTTAAGTACCTGACATGCATTTTGTCATTTGCTTCTCTAAGAGCCTATGTGGTAGGTACCATCCCCATTTCATAAGACACTGAACTGAGCCTCATACCCTGTGGTGTCCCTTCAAGGGTTTTATCACATCAGAGGTGTCATGTTATGTTTTACAAAAAAGTTGGTCTCTTAGGGCCAGTGACCTGAGTTACAAAATTCTGGAGCTACCTATGCAAGCATTATTAATCAACAAGTTCCCATGACTACAGTATGACCAACAGAGTCTAGTATAAACTAATATCTCAAAACAAAAATTAGAAGTCTTGAAAGAGTTTCCCAGGAATAAATCACATCTTGATCAAGTCAGAATCTGAGATCTCTACATTGGCCACAAGAGACTCTAAAGAACAAGTAGAGAAAAGTAAGTAGAGATCTTGCTCTTAAAGATGAACACTTAGCCTTCTGATAAATTTGTTTTAGAAAGCTTTACGTTGACCTTTAGAGACACTGTATTGTTCTCATGTAATAATAGCCAGGGGATAAGTTGCTATCAAATTACAACAGTCACTTGGTCACTCAAAGGAGTCTTAGACTTTGCTCAAGTTGGGCAGGAGAGGTTTGTGTATTTTTTTTAAATAGTCCCTGAACTTGAAGAGATTATTCCTAGTCCCCCTTCTCAGGAATGCTGCCTTACAGAAAGAAGACTTCATTCCTCTTTCTCTTTGGAGCTTGCTCACCAGTGTAAGGATATCAGCCCCCAATCCCATCTGTTCCTTTTATGCCTTTCTAGTTTCTCTACTCATTTATTTTAAAAAGAAAGAAAAAAGATTGGAGTTCTTTTTCTGTTTGGAGAAACTAATACTCTAAGGCTTGTTTCTTAAAGTTCTTGAATGATTTTTAAGCATACTACTGTAAAATGTTTAATTTTATTTAAAAAACTAAACCTTCTGTGGTAGAAATGGAAAATGATTTATTCTGGAAATTCTCATTGTATTGTTGTTAAACTCACACTCCCTCTGAGTGCTTAAAATTTTAGCCAGACAAGTAAATATTTTGACACAAGTTGGTCTAAATGATTTATTATTTCTGTATGAGTCTGTGCAATTTTATCTTTATAATTTTCTGTTGATAAAATAATAAGAATTGCTGTAATGAGTTACCATTATTCTCCCTCACTGAATTTAAGAAAAAACAGAAATAGAATTACCTTGCTAAATGTTCTGTACTGAGGACTTTGAGAGCTTTTTGAGAAGGAAATCAAGATGAAGGTTTGGGTCCTAGAGTATTTTTGCCCCCATTAACCCCATGTTCATACCAGTGTGTGTTATAATCTATAGAAAATACACCCTGCCTTCATTTAAGCAATAAAGCTGATTTGCATTTTTACCACTTCATATACAGGTAAAATAATGACCTGTTTTCAAAATTTACACTGGTGAAAAGCATGAAGTGACCTAACCCAGGAATTTGTATGTTCTAGGGGACAAACTTACCATATCTATCATCAACTACAGAATTTTCTCCATGACTGAAGTTACTACACACACACACACACACGCACACACACATACACACTCACACAATGTATGCATATATAACGGCAGGTTTAAAGATATTCTGATCCTATTTTTAGTCATATTACTTATTAGGATGGATGAGGCAGAATGTTAAGGAAGGATATCTGTTATGAGATGTTGAAAGCAGAAAAATTTGTAAGAGATAAAGAAACTACTGTCATTTGTAGATCTACTGAACTGTGAGTTTTTCCACTTTGAGCTCTTAAATAAGTTTACGGAGGAGTAAACAAATAATTATCATGAGTTTAATGAACTTTGTTGGATCAAACCAGAAATATCTGATATCTGCTGGGACACAGACAAATGTGAGGATGTTATCTAAAGTTGACAAAGCAGCTGGATTATCAGTTGTCTGCACTGAATTTCTAGCTTGTCTGATATAAGAAGCTGGTGATCCACTGGTTCATGAGTTAGCTCAAGTCCACATCAATTATTCAACTTAGCCTAATCGGCATTGTTCCAAATCAAATCCCATGTTTTGATATATGGGGGGAGTGGTGGTGGAGGGAAGGGCCTACAGCTCAAAATTAGATCAAACCAATGGATATTTATTAAGATTTTAAAATCAAATCCAATTAACAGACATTTAGGTGCTTAATAAGTTAAGACCCAAATCAGCTGATATCAGCCAGTCAGGCTCAGGAATCCCCAACAATAAATAACAACATTTATAGCTCTTACTGAGTGCTCAATGTGTGTTAGCAGGGTTCTGAGTGTTTCATGTGTATTACCTCACTAATCCTCACCATAATTTATGAGGTAGGCATTATTATTATCAATTTACAGATGAGGACATCCAGGCACAGAGAGTTAAAGTAACTTGCTAAAATCTCAGTAGAGCTGATATTTGAACTCTGTTTGTTTAGCTTCCACGTTAGCACTGCCTCTCCTGTGATTCAGGATTAATGTAACAGAGTGAAATAACAGGGCTTTGTAGACACTGTCACGGCCTATGAACTCCATGCTGACCAAGGGCCATTTGGAATTATTAAACAGTCTTTGGGTTCTCAACCTGGGATGAACCTAAGACAATATGTCTGAAACAGACTGCTAACTGTCTTTCCTTCTTCTTCTTTTAGTAAAGGGATCCTGGATTTTAGCTGGGTACAAAGCCGCCCAACAAAACACTATTTGTCAGCCTTTCTCACGCTAGGTGTGGCCAAGTGACCAAATTCTAGATAACAGGATGGGCAGAAGGGATGTGTCCAACCTTTTGGTCACGCCCTTAAAAGGAGGGCCAGGCCCTCTACTGCCTTCTTGCCTTCCTCCTGAGTAGAATGTGGACGTGATGGTGGGAGCCGGAAGAGCCATATTAGATCAGCAAACGGAAGCCAAAGGCCAAGGATGGCAGAAAAGCAAGGTAGAAGGAGCCCGGGTTCCCTACACCCTGGAGCCCTGAACTGTGAGTGTTCTGGCTGCCATGTAGGAGAGAAATAAACTTCTATTTTATTTAAGTCACCATTGTTTTGGGCTTTTCACAGTAGTTGAACCTTTATCCTAACTAATACAATATATTAATTTTTGTTTTATAATTTTAAAGTATGCTCAGTTTATTGGGAGTAGGAGACCCACTACCTGGTAGTAATGCATATTCTCTGCCTTTTGCAATTTTATTGATAATTCATGAACACTATTTTGCCATGTTGATTCTACCTCTGGCCTCTGTTACATTGAAACAGTGCCACAACTGTCCAAGTGTAAATTATGAAGTAAGTACAAGTGTTAATAGAGCTATTAAATACCTAAAATATAGCTTAGAAATTTGAAATGTCTCCAGAAGTACAAATTTTTACACAATTGGAGCAATATCAGTTAATTTGTATATCTGGTCCATGAGTTTTAATTTTCAGTGTGCCCTTTTTGCATATTTGCCAATCTCTTATGCCGGGTTTCTCAACGTTGGGACTTGTGACACCTTGGATCCAGTCATTTTTTGTTGTGGGAGCTGCGCTATGCATTGTAGGATGTTTAACAGCATCCCTGGCCTCTACTCGTTAGATGCCAATAGTGTCACCCCCCAGTCATGACAACCCGAAATGTCTCCAGACATTGCCAAATGTCCCCTGGGGAGCAAATTGCCCCTAGTCACAAACCACATATCCAACCTGTATCCCAGGCTGCAGATTTTGAGAGAGCAGAGGATGCGACTACTTAATTTCCAGCAAGGATACAGATAGGTAGGTCCTTATGTACTTCTGATGATATTGGTGCCCCTGGTGAGCAAATTGCCAGGGGCAAGGAGCATGAACTGATTCTTCTTTTTTTTTTAATTAAGTAGTTCACTGATCTTTCAATGAAAAAATTCAGAAGCATGATTTTAAGCACATTTAACTATGAGTCCAACTTCCTCTTTCTAAGGTTAAGATGGAAATAATTGCCTTTGTGAAGTAAAACCATCTACTATGTATGAATAGGATTCTTTTATAGAAACTCTGATGACAGTAGATAATTTGACCCTTTCAGAATTGAGACTATTCCCCCTAGTGTGTGTATGTTGCTAGTACCATATTATCAGACATTCAGAAATTACATATGTATATATGTGGGAATTATTTGCAGGTATTTTTAAATACATGAGCTTTTTTAGCATCACAGGTCAAGTTCTTCTACCTTGATATCCCCTGTAATACTTAGCATTAAATCTATTTTCATGAACGGAAACCTCTATTTCAGGGAATTAGCAATTTAAAACAAGTAATACCTTCAACAAACAAGTATACTGCAAAAAGACACATCAGGCCCGACACTGTCCTGAGATAGGACTCTGGGGGTGAGGCAAAGAAGCTGTCAACTTTAATTCATCTCGGATCATTATACTCATCAGGAAGGTCCTTAACACCTTTGCCATAATTAATGATTGTGAGGCCTGGGAAGTCAACCAATATGATGTTCATTTTCATCAACAAAGCAGAAAGATGCCCCAAGCGTGGGCTAGAAATTGCATTATGTTTTAATTGAGAGAATTCTCTCTCTGATGATTTCTGGAACGGGTGGAATCCAAAACAGATCTTCTTTTCCCTTCAATACATATGTTTTAAGAATCTTGGCTGTTTGCTGTAATCCATCATTTCCAGCAACCAAAAACTTCCATTATTTCAATCTCAGCATTCTGTCATTCATTGTGGGATGAGGGTGGGGGATATGAAAAGCGAGAAGGGCAATCGGCTATTCATAGGTAGAGATCATTTTTAAAAATGGAAATCAAAGGCAACATCCAAAGGGTGGGGTGGGGTGTCATCTTGTCCCTTATCTAGTAAGCTGAATAAGGATGAAAGCTGGGCATTGTCATACTTACCTATATCCAAGAAGGTGCCTAACTAACGACTAGTTGCAGATACTAAGGACTCTAAGAGTTCAGTTAATGGCTAAGTGTAGAATTTAAAACATTCCTTCTACCCATTTCCTTCCACTTAAGTTCACTTTACAATTACTTTAAGATTTTGAAACACGATTCAGAGATATTTGTTCTTCAATGAGATTCACTCAAATGTAAAACATCATTACTTTCTCTCTCCACTGGGACACAAAACAGAGTATTATTCAAGCCACACTAGCAAGGAGTTTGGTTCCTTTTGTTTTGCTTGTTTTTAGCACAGTTGGGCAACGACTTCAGAGGTTGGTTTTGGAGTGATATAACCACCGCTACAAGGAAGGCAGTTTGAATCCTCAGTCAAAACCAAAGCAGTTGGTACTAGAGTTAGGATGCATGAGATAGTTCTCTGATTTGCCTGAAGGCACCCAAATGTGGAAACTCTGGGCTTCCCGTCTCATTCCTTAGCCCAGTGACGTTCACTGGTTTGTGATCCACTGGTTGTGATCCACGAGTTCATACTGTGATGATATGAACTTAGTGGGCCTCAACCAGCATTTTAAAAAAGGTGATGTAAAACAGGACAGATTAGATAATACCAGACAAAGCACATGTCGGAGGATGAATGTTTTGTGACACTTGTTTCAGTCAACCATCTATCTATCTATCTATCGTCATTCTCTCTCTCTCTCATCTACTTACTTACCTACCAACATAACTCTCTCATCTACTTACTTACCTACCAACATAACTCTCTGTATATATTTTATACCATGATTTAATACACACATAATAACGTGTGAAGTTTGCTCTGGGTATGTGTCCAAAAAGTTTTAAAGTCACCAACCTAATATACTATTCCACCTAACTTGTTAAGATAAGGAATTTTTAGAATCCAAGTGTATTAAAAACAAAACATAAAACCGCAACAAATATCCTTTTCCTAGTGCAGATTTAAAATTCCTTCCTTTGGAAATTTCTTTAATTCCATCAAACTCAGCAACTTTAAAAGAAACAAAACAAAACAAAAAACAAGCACAAGCCGATTACCACCATCAACACAGTAAGAAAATCACTTCTTTGTTAGTAAACTGTGTATCAGGTTCACTTCTAGTTCTTTAATTGCACAAGTAAAGGCAGTCACATTGGAATCCAGCTGTTGGCAAAAGGATTTAGAAAGTGCCAGGGATATGGTCTGAGAGAGGCCCAGCTAATATCATCATTTTGAGAACGTTAACCATGCAATATGACCAGTGAAATGTCTTCCTTGCCTTCATTCTGAGCAAAGAGGAGTACTTTCAATTACTCAAATGATTCCTTATGAATCTGTGTATACGACTTTCCCTGACTAAGAGAATGTAATATCCTTTAGGTTGGGACAGTAATGATTTCCCACAGGTCTAACTGCAGGTTTATCCCTGTTCTCCAACAAAATGAAAACGACTTAAATGCATTCACAGTAGTCTAAGTGCACAGGAATGTCCTGACTGGGTTATTTATGCACACAGAAATTCAGTTTCTCAAAATGAGATGCAGTTTTACTTAAATTCATTTCTCTTCATTATAACTTGTTCTAATACATGCTTGTGCAAACTTGAAGAGGGGCCACTAATTGCTAGGGAACAATCTGTTCATTTCAGTCAAGCAAGAACTTTCTTTTCTTTTTTTTAAACTGTTATATCTCTTAAGTGGAAATTTCTATCGAAAACAGCAAAGCCCTTTTAGAGATTTTTGACCAGTTTGCTCTCTGAAACCAAAAGGAAATGAACATACACACATACACAGTGGTGAAAATGTATATAATGGAAAATGTACATAACTGTATATATAAATATATATAAAGGTTTCTCCTCTCTCTGCCCCTCCACTCCATACCCTAATGAAGGTTTGGAGCTTAAAGTTTACATCATCCTGGAGGAAACTGCAGCTCAGACTGACTCTCTAGCGCCATGTTAAGTAGACAACCTCAGCCTCGCAGCTTGCCAACAAGGAGTGGCCTGCCTGTTTTATCACTGAACTGGATTATCTCCCTCCCTATCTCAGCAAAGTGCCTCTGAATGCTTGAACCACTTGGCCCTGAATAGTACAGTAACAGGTCTAGACTAGATAATCATCTGCTCTATTCTGATGGGAAAAGATCAAGCAGACTTAAAACAAAAATTTAACTAAACAATGCTTTTATATAAGCAAGTCTTGAAAAGTCTATCAAGAATATGAGATTCCTCAGAAATTACGGGTAACAAATAACATAGCTTTTATGACCTGCTGCCTTTTATTTATTTCCAACTTCATTCCATTGTGGTCTGAGAAAGTGTTTTGTATAATATCAATATTTTTAAATTTGTTGAGACTTGCTTTGTGACCCAACATGTGGTCTATCCTAGAGAATGTTCCATGAGCACTTGAGAAAAAAGTGTATCCTGCTGTTGTTGGATGTAGTGTTCTATAAATGTCTGTCAAGTCTAGTTCGTTTATCATACAATTCAACATCTCTGTTTCTTTAGTGATCCTCTGTCTAGATGTTCTATCCATTAATGAGAGTGGTGTATTGAAGTCTCCAACTATTATTGTAGAGGTATCTATTTCTCCTTTCAGTGATCGCAGATAACATAGCTTTTAAAGAGTGATTTGGTGTCTGGGGATTTTGGGAGATAAGTAGAAAGTGGTATATTTTGCTGAAAGGTCTTCTTGAACTTGAGCCCATCAGTGTTCATGGTCATTTTACTTAGTAACTAGTTTTTTTGTTTTTTGATGGTTTATCACTTTTTATTGTTCTAAATTATGAAAGTCAGAGAAATTCCTTGGTAAGTACTATTTCCACGAATGGGGCAAAGGTAAATTCCCCATTCCAAAAGATGCAGAATATGAACAAGCAAATGGACCTCTTTTGATTGTCAGTAGTACATGTACATAACACATATTTAAGAATTCTGTTCTAAGTAACACAATGTAATTTGGTATAACATTTGTAAAATGCCATCATTAGTGGTTTTAGGACTGGAAATCTCCTGTTCAATAGCAACACTCGAGACACACACACACTAGCCTCTAGGCATGTTCTGTAAATATCTGTTAGAGTACTTTGCAGTTTTATTGGTGAATTCATAGTTCCCTGACCTGGTTCTTAATAAATAATGTTGGAGCTATCTTGTATGAAACTAAATTTACCTTTCTTACGAAAGCATTCTCTTTTCTACAAGCAATTCTAAGTAATGGATTTTCTTTCTTTTTTTTTAATTCTGATTTCATGTTCTGTAATTTTCTGAGCCTTTTTTGTTATTAGAATGAGCTCTGCAGACTTTTTTTCCTCTATAAGTATTCAGTTAAATATCTGGATAGATATTTTTAATGGATTGAGGGAAAAAACCCCACAAAATTTCAACCTAATATAATAAAACAAAACATAATCCCTCCTTTACAATGTAGTAGTAAGAAAAATTAAATGAGGTAATTATTGGACGAAACTAGCCATCAATAATTAATGAAATTATTAAAGGGATATGCACAGATTCCATCCATTATAGAAATAATAGTCAGCAAATTAAATTAACTTTCTTTGGCTCTCTTATCTTTATGCAGAGCCTCACTGTTTCCATTAAACCTTTCAGGGGGCTTTATTAGGGCTTTAAAGATTAAACAAGGAAGAGGCAGATTACTTTTTAAAATGGAGTGAGATCATGGTACTTCTCTGCTCAAAACATTCCAGTGGTTCCTGGGATCCGGGTAATAAAATCCAAAGTCCTTGCTATTCATTACAGGGCCCTATGCATATTGTCCTGATGCCTAGAGCTCTCCCCCTTCCCTGCCCTCCAGCCTCACCTCTCTTCCTGCTGTCACTTCCCAAGCCAAGCTCATGTCCACCTCAGGTGGGGGTGGTTCCTCCTCCCTTTACCTGGAGCACTTTCCCCACACAGGTAATTGCAGGGCCTCCAAAGGCACTTGCTTCAGGTCCAATTGTGGCGACCTTGCCCTGACTACCCTACCTTAAATGGACACTTCTCCTCAAATCCTTTACCTGCTGTGCCAGTTTGAATGTATCATGTCCCCCAAAACGCAATTATCCTTGATGCAATCTTGTGTGGGTAGTGTTGATTAGATTACAATTCTTTGATTGAGTGTTTCCATGGAGATGTGACCCACCCAACTGTAGATGATAACTCGGACTGGATAATTTTCATGGAGGTGTGGCCCTGCCCATTAGGCATGGGCCTTGATTAGTTTACTAGAGGAGTATATACGCTCAAACAGAAGGAGCGAGCTTGCTACAGCCAAGAGGGACACTTTGAAGAATGCACAGGAGCTAAGAGAGCACCTGCAGCTGAGAGACACATTTTGAAGAGGGCCGTTGGAAGCTGATACTGACATTTTGGAGAGCGCCATTTTGAAATGCCACCTGGGAGCAAGCAGACACCAGCCATGCGCCTTCCCAGCTCACAGAGGTTTTCCAGACATCAATGGCCATCCTTCAGTGAGGGTACCCGATTTTTGATGTCTTACCTTGGACATCTTATGGCCCTAAGACTGTAACTGTGTAACCAAATAAACTCCCTTTTATAAAAGCCAATCTATTTCTGGTGTCTTGCATTCCAGCAGCATTAGCAAACCAGAACACCTATTTACCTTGTTTATTAATTTTTCATGATGTTATTGTATATATATATATATATATATATATATATAAATATAAATATATATAATTGTTTATTGTCTGCCTCCTCCTCTAGAGTATAAACTCCATGAGGTCAGAGATTGTTTTTTGTTCTCTGCTGCTCCCCAGGACCTAAAATGCACCTGGCATATAATAGATGCTCAGTAAGTATTTGTTGAATGAATGAAGGAGCGTTCCATCCCAGTAGGACATACATCTCACAAAAGCTTCTCACACTGTTCATCTAATACTTACTAATATTCAGATCCTTTTATATTTAAACCTAACTTCATAGCATCTCAATATCCCCTAACACCAATAGAGAAGAATATGAAAATAGTCTAAGAGGAAAGTCAATGAACCTGTCTGTAGCCACTGAGATTGTTTTTCTAATTGGCTTCTTCCATCAGGAAATTAAATGAATGTAACTGAAATCTGAATGCTCATTATATTTCTTGACATACCTACTGAAAATACCTTCTATGAACAGCTATTATTTTATTAATTACACCTAAGTGAATGATACTTATGGGACCAAGAATGCAGAACAACAGTACAATGGAGTGTTCATTAACCACTCCATTTTCAACAACCAAGTTAAATAAGATGGTGTGCAGTTCCATAACAGCTAGTTTCTTCAGATAAATTTAATTTATTGATCTCCCTTGTAAGGTTAAAAGTAAGTGGCCATCCCCAAACTTCAATCATTCCTCAAGTGAGCTTAATAAGTACCCAAATCGAAATAAGTATTTAAAAGACTGTGGTCATATTTGTATTTCGTATGAGGATTTCACAGTTCTTCATTAATAACTTACAGGATGAGTAACCTTGACATTTTTGAAAACATTCTGCCAACATTTGTTCATCATTGCAAAAGAAGTTTAGGAACCACAAGATCTACCTTGTGTTGTGACCACAATAATTATTATATTTAGAGCCTATAACTCAAAGTATCATGGAGCTTATCTTTGTCCCTTAATATCTCCTTACTCCCTCTAATAAATTTAATTTTTCTTTATAAAATGATTTCATGCTGACTATAGAAAATTTGAACAAGGGCAAATGGGGGGCCCACAACTATAGTTCCCTTTACCCCAAGGTAACTGCTGTGAACATTTTGATGAACTTTCATTCTATTCTTTTTTTATGTCCAACTGTCTTTTTAGAAAACATTAATTACTATGTAAGGCATGCAATCTAAGGCAAGTATTAGTATAAACCAGTGATGATATTTTTAAAATACCACATTTTCAAGTGAAAAGTAACAGTTGGGAGACAGACCAGAGTGCTTTAAAAATTAACATTTTTTCATAAAAATGAAAAACAATTTGGCCAAAGAGAGTGTCAAAAATAACTTGTAGATACTGAAAGCATGCCTACATGTTAAAAGCATTTGCAAGAGTACGTATTTTTTTTTTCCCTAAGTAAAATTTTCCCCTGCTTTTCTTTTGGCAAGTACCTACACAGTATATACAAAATCAGTGAGCAAAAAAAAAAAAAAAAAAAAAAAAAGTTATTTGTATGAGTAATCTTGCCTTTAAGACTGAATAGTTACCTAAAATCCATGTAACCAATTAGCTCCTGCCTCCATACTCTAGCAAAGACTGACAACCAGAGTTTTGACTTAATTCATCTTGTGAATCATTCCATCTCAGGGGTATCCTACTCCTTACTTATTCTTTTTCCCTGCCTATTTCCCATTTCTATAATTCAGCTGATTTCCCTGATAACCTCACTACCCCCTTTCCCAGGACCCACCCGTGGTGCACGAATCTTTCAAATGAAAGTCTCTGAGCCGATTTCCATCAAAGTTAAAAGAGAAGCAACTGATCTGAGTGACTCACTCCTAGATAATTTATGGTGGGAAACTCAATTGTGCAGACAGATGAGTCATTTTGACTGGAAGCCCCCAAAGGGAAAAGGTATCTGGGGATGCGTAGAACAGAATATGGGGAAATCACAAAGGTAGTAGGTGCCAATAAACACAAGACATTAAAAAGAGTATTCCTCAGTCTGAAACTTTTTTCATCTTTTAAGATGAATCCTTAAAAGATGGGTTCTAATTTCCAAACACCCCTACAAGTTCTTTCCTCCCTCCCCATTTCATTTCTTCATCTGAAAATACTGCCATTCATTTTTGTTGCTTTTAGGTCTACTATTTTTCAGGAGTCACACTTAAAGTGATCCTGCTGAAGGGGAGTTCCTTGTCCAAACCTCCAGGCTCATCCTCATGATAGAAACTTCCAGAGAGATCTGGTGTCAAGCATTCAGCCCCACCAATACACAAGATAAATTTGTTCAAAATGAAATTGCTTGTTGATGTTTTTTGATTATAAAAATAATATACACATATTAAAAAAGGAAGTCCATAAAATATAAGTGAAGATCACTTGAAATCCCAACTACAATAAAATAACAGTTAACATTTCTACATGTATCTGATTTTTTTCCTGCGTGCACACATTTTTACAAATCATGGGATCATACCATTCATGTGGATTTGTAACCTGTTTTATATTCTTAAGAATGGTATTAAAAACTCATTAACTCTGGCTTCTAGCCTGGGGAGGTTACCTCATCATACTTATCTATATTTTAAATAATTTACTTAATCTAAAGTGCATACATTATAAGTCTTCAGGTGATTATATGGGTAAATGCCAGGTTCTAAAAAAAAAAAAAAAAAAGATTTGAGCACCCAGTGCTCCCACTTTACTTTTTTTTTTTAAAAATTAGCCTTTACCATGGGAAGCAAGAGCTGTAGGTCAGCAGAACCCAGAAGAGAAGGGAGAGGCCAGGAGAGGCCGCCATGTGCATTGCCATGTGTCAGAGGAGCCCAGGACCAAGGTTCACCAGCAGCCAGCCCCAGAATGCCACAGCCTTTGGAGAGAAAGCGTCACCTTGATGATGCCTTGATTAGGATATTTTCCTGTCCTCAAAATCATGAGCCATTAAATTCCTATTGTTTAAGCCATTCATTTGCATGGTATTTGCTTGAGCATCCTAGGAAACTCAAGCAGGCAGCTAGAAAGAAAATAATTTCAGCTGTTTATGGATGTTCCAGAAGACCCCAAGGTTTTAGCTTTCTCTGCATTATGCCTGTCAGGGTCTTTTGTATTCCTCTCCATCTTAGTTATGTCAGGTCTGAACCATTACCCTTACCCAAAGTTCTCACTAAAGGGGCATCCGGCTGATTTTAGATAACCTCCCAAGCCATTTAAACTACTAGGAACAAGGCAGCGAGTCTCTCTTTATTTCTGCTACCATCTTGCACAGCATGGTCTGGAGAAAGGCATAAAACTTAACCTTGAACTGTAGAACTGCAACCCAGTAGCCTTGATTCTTGAAGATGGCTGTATAACTATATAGCTTACACAGTGTGACCATGTGATTATGAAAACCTTGTGGCTCAGACTCCCTTTATCCAGTGTATGGACAGATGAGTAGAAAAATGGGGACAAAAGTTAAATGAATAATAGGGAAGAATAGGGTGGATGGGATGTTTTTGGTGTTCTTTTTTACTTTTCTTTTTTTGGAGTAATGAAAATGTTCAAAAATTGATTGTGGTGATGAATGCACAACTATATGATGGTACTGCAAACAACTGTACACTTTCGATGACTGTATGGTATGTGACTATATCTCAATAAAACTGAATTTAAAAAAAGAAAAAATAGCCTTTAAAAATTATAAAAATAATGCAAATCAATGGTAAAAAACAACAACAACAAAGGACATAAACTCAAAAATAAAAGTATGCCTTCTCACCCACTACCAACTTCTCCCAACCCAGGCCTTTCTACTTTCAGTCGGGATTGCTATTAAGAGTTGCTCATATATATGTGAAAACATTATCTGTGCATATATAAACATGTTAGGAGCACACAAAATGTACCCCCTTTTTAAACATAAATGGGGTCACGTCACATATACTGTCTGGAGTCATTTTTTTTTTAAACTAACAATATGTCCTGGACACCTTTTCAAATAAATTCCTACAGATTGGAATATAACATATTTACAAGAAAGTGACAACTGTCCAAGTGCAATTTAACCAGTAGTTGAAGAGCAAATTTCAAAGAATGTCATGGGCATTCTTTTTTAATGGCTGTGGAGTTTTCTATCGAATGTTCCATGGTTTATTTCACCACTTCCCAATCTATGGATATTTAGTTTGTTTTTGGTCTTTATGCCACAAAGAACATCCTTGTTGATACACCTTTGAGTGCTTGCACAAGTCTATTTATAGGTGAAATTCCTTGACTGGAACATCAGGGTCCAAGTTCACAAAATACCATGGGGCAATGTATGTCCCTGTAACTTAGAGAACTCATTTGCCATTTATGTTTTTAATAGAGCATTTAATGTAAGCCTTGTCTCATGTAAGCACACAATGATTCATAATAGAAAAAGGGAAGGACAAAATGGGGATGAGACAGAACGCAAACTCATTTGAGAGCATGGGTGGCTGAGTCTGTGTGGTAATTTCCAATGTCAGCAGGACGCTTCTCTACTAGTTCGTGTCTTGAAAAGGTGAGGAGAAAGACGCAGGTCTGGGAGGTATGTAGCCTGACAGCTGTGGAAAAGTGTCTCTCTCTTCACACGTAAGAGGCAATCGGGCAAGTGTCAGAAGATTTGTGGAAAATATTTTCGAAGCAAGGAGAAAAAAAAACATGAACAATTTTCTAATAATTTAAAACAGAAAAAAATATTTCCATTGCATGGGCTGCACAAATTCCACAGGACTGAGGCCTGAATTCAAATCTGTCCTCACCTGAAGTTTCCAATAAGTATTGATGAGAGATTCCTCTGAGAACTCTTGCCCTACTTGGAACAAAATATAAAGCTGACCCTCAGTAAAATAATTTACACAAAAAAAGCAGCTCATTTATTAAAGGATCCTTTAAAACAGCTGCTAGCTCAGAGATGGACAAAAGATTCTATTTAAAATAATTTCAAGCTTTTCAGTATGAGACTAATGACACAGGGAATTTTATGACTATGAAGTGTGTATGACACATGAAAAGCAGTATTGGGTTTTCATGTCAATTTATGTATTTGACTTTCTCATCAAACAATCTTCGGTTCTTCCTCTACCCCCTTCTCACACTCCCTGCCTCCACAAAGGCCCGAGAGCTTCTTTGGCAGTTGGCAGTTAAATACACACTTAAGGTGAGCAAATTGGGCATTGGCCTTAGTAAGACAACAGTCCTGCATTCTCTCTCCTGTCAGGGTAAACCATTCTATTTTAAAAGGAGAGTTACTTCATGGTAGTGTCAGAATTGACCTAAGACAGAGAGGACAACTATATTGGTAAAGGGCTTTATTGCACACTTTACATTTTTTTTTAAAGGGACCCATTTTAACCTGTGTTATAAAAAACAGATTTATGTTATAATCAAACTGTTATCAGATCTCCCTTTAAGGAACTTAAAACTAATTATACAAACAACAGTTATTCAACAATAATCTTTTATCCAAGATTTGTTGAGCAGCTACACTCTGTGCTAGCTTTTGGGTGATACAATGATCAACAAGACAGTACATGCTCAAAAGAGCTTACGGCTAAGTGGAAAGGCTGAGGAGCAAATAGGAAATTGGAAATAAGTGGCAACGCATCCAGTTTTGAAGTGGCAGGGAAAGCTTCCAAAGAAAACAGAGACTATCTTTAAAAAAAAAAAAAATGTAGGCATATGTGGAGAAAGTGATGCAGTCCGAGTTTAGACTTCATCCCTGCGAAGCCACCAGGGCCAGGCAGTGATGTGATCAGATCTACCTTTTAGGAAGATTAGTCTGGCTGCAGATGAAGAAGAGACTGGAAGGGGAGACACTTGGAGATTGAGAACAAGCAAAGGCTGTTGCTGTAATCCAGAGGACAAGGGTGAGGACTTGAATAAAGGGGCAGTTGGGACTGAAAGAATAAAATACATTTAGAAGAGACCAAGGAGGAAGAATCAACATAGAAGGACATGGTAACTGACTGGAAGTAGAGGATGAGAAAGAGGTAATAATGGAAAATGAAATAACAGATACTGTCGTTCTCTCCACCCATGACTCCACCAGCTCACCTTTACTACTTCGATGCCTGACTTCCCAGTGCCGGCATCTGCATATATTTGCCAAGGGCTTTCTCTGGCCATTGAAGTTTGCTTTGCCCACCTATGTGGTACACCAGAGCACTACGGAATAAACTCTCCTGGGAGCAGACTTAACCAACAACTGCAAAATTATCCCGGTTCTCTCACCCCTCAGGTGAGATAGCTCTGAGGTGTGTGCCCGATTTTGCTTCCCAGAGTGCCCCAGTGAAAGTCATCTCTACTTGTCCACAGGCATAATTTGGGGGCTAACACACATTATATTGGCTGCTTTCCTTTCCCTGCCCCACTTCCCATCCCCCTACCAGCATTTCCTGGTCTCACCCAATTGTACTCAAATCCTTGTTTCGGGGTTTGCTTCTGGGAGAACCCAAACAAATGGTGTCTGAAATTATGCTTTGTGCCACAGTGGGATGATTATGAGGAAGTTGCCCACTAAGGAAAAAAAACAGGATAGAGAGGAGGGTTTCGATTTATTTATTTTTTTTCATATTTTGGAGGGGGAGTAACTGGGAAAGTGGGAAGGGAAGGAAATAATGAATTCAGTTTGGGACCTGTTGACCTTGAAGAGCTGGAGGGACCTCTTTGTGGGGATGTCTCAGTAGAACGCCTGAGGATGGCGCAATGAACCTAGTATCATTAAACAAATGCAAAGGCTGACCATACTTTTGTGTTTCTAGTTAACATCTTTCCTTCCCAGATGAGATAAATTGAGAACAGAAAAGCTATGTGTCTTGCTAAAGGAAACACATGAATGAGGAGAACGACAAACAAATGAAGCCCCTATCATCCCAATAATTACATAAAAATATTACTATATTGTGATGTAGGGGTGTCTTTCTTAACATGGAGAGGCACTCGTTTGGCCTATATATGGGAATATGGAATGGATTTGTTTGAATGAAAACAGATGGTTTACCAGGCGAAAGGAACAACTTCTTTTCTCCTACTCTGTTAACAGAGGGCAGACACAAAAGAAATTACATGAAATGAAAATATATATTTTTGATAGCAAAGGAATGGAAGAATGCATCCTATTTAAAGAAGAGGCCCTGTAGCTCGTATTAGTCCCTAACTGAAGCCAGGGTCATTCAATTGCAATTTTCAAATAAATACCCTCCAACATCCATTTATACATTTGGCCTTTTATAGCACCGTCATTCTCAGAGCATCTAAACAGTCTTTGTAAAAGTAAAAACGCAATCATAGGCACTGCTGAAATCTTATAAATGGCATTCAGAATATTTTATGCGGACAGGTACACATTTGCTCTGCTCGGAGGAAGATGCCTGGCCAAGGACAAGCAAAGTGGTCACAGCCCCAGGGGGTGACCTATGCATGAGAGACAAAGTCCTTGAACTGGGTTCTTAAAAGGACCTTTGGATTTTGCCATTTCCCACAAAGTACAAACATGAAAGACTTGATGATTATTTTTCAATCCCAGATGACTCGACCCATGTGCTGTATGATAAGAGCTTGGCCAAACAACCTGTTTTTTCTTTGTTTCTGTGGCTTTCTATAGATTCCTCAGGTGAAGCATCTAAACCAAATTGAAGTCTCTCCTCTGGAAGGGATATCACCCTTAATAAAAAAGCATGCCTGAACTTAATTTATGAAGATTTAGTGTGTGAACCAAACACCTGTTGGTCTGCAGAGACCCAGTTAGTTATACTTTTGAGAAACGCTGATTCAAACATAAAGCTGACAGTGCTTAAGGCAAGAACTTTATGAAGAATTTTTAATGGAGGATAAACAGTTTCCCTTTGAAAAACACCTGCACTCTGAGACCAAACTAGGCTCGTGAGGGACAGATGGGGCTAGCTGTGAGTACACAATTTTTAGCCTCAAATAACGTTTTCTGAATCAGGAAAATCTATAAAGATGACACTTCCTCCCTCCTGTAATCAGCTGGACAGACTATAGTTTATCTACTGCAAGAACATCAAAGAAATGCTAGAAGCAGTGCAGAATCATTTTCAAATCTGAAACACAACAAGAAGACAGACACCCTGCGTGCCGTTTAGTTCAAGGCAACAAGTTTGTGCTACAAATGAAAATGTTTCTGCAAACTGAAAGTTGTACATAATTGAAAGGCTACTGTCACTGCCATCTTTGTCACCACTTGAAGTGAATGTGTGCTTGTGTTGAAGGCAACCACTTGATGGTTAGATCCGCCCATTTGTGAATTGGCCAATTAGCCCCGAAAATGCAGAAATATTGTCATAGGTACCTCGTTCTATGAATTTTCACAAAATTGCATCCACATGGAATCAACACCCAGATGAATAAAAATAACAACTCGGCTTCCTAGAAGCCCCTCTTGTGCCCCCTCCCAGTCACTACTCACCCCCAGTGCCGTGTGCCCTTCAAGAATTACTTATGGTGACTTGTCCCTTCCCTGACTCTCAGTGAGCTGATAGAATTTTCAGGGTGAAGCCTCTAGTAGATGCTAAGTTTTCCCATGCCAGCATACAGTTTGGGTCCTAACGAGAAAATAAAGGAACCTGGGCTGGAATACAGTACCAGTATAGAAGGCAGAGCTTTTGAAATGGAGGAGGTGTGGGAGGAACAGGGAGATCGTCTGCCTCTTTCTCCTGGAAACCGGGCTAGGTCGAAACCCAGGTTCTCATTCCCTAGTTAGAACTTTCCCTTCTGCACTGTGACCACTGACTTCACCATCGTGTGTTTTATTTAACCAGGGTTTTACACAGCTACACATTTCTATGAACCAGACAATTCGTTAAAGATTACCAAAGTCCCAGTTGAAAGAAGCATTCCAAGTGGCTTTGGTTACCAGAAATCAAAGTGTTAAAGGAGGAGAGAAAAGGTGGAAATGGAAGGAAAGAGAACAAAAGTGAAATTATATATAACAAAGAGCAAAGATTTATTTTATAAATTCTTTGACATATATTATTTAAAGGGCTACTTTTTATCCCTGACTTACACAGCGCGTTCCATCCCAAATGGCTGGGATATATGTCGGCGAACACTGGGGAGGTGAGCGCCTTTTGTTCATCATCTGGAAATACATCCTCTGACTTAGTAGGCAGCACAATAGGGCAAAAAGAAAGCGTCTGTACTGTGCAGTCCTGGGTTTGAATTCCTGTGTTGCCACTCACCAGCTGTACGACTCTGAACAAGTTATTAAATCTCTCTGAGCTTACATTTAGTCATCTGTAAATTGTGGATAATTCTTACGTCTCAATTAGTTGCTCTACAATTAAAAGAGATGACATGTCCTGTGCCTGATAATTTAGTGGGTCCTTGATAACTGTTAGCTTTCTTCTCTGTACTGGATGAATTCATTTCATCAAAAAGGAGCTTAATTTACAAAGTGATACACACCAACATCCAATGCTCTATTGTTTATCTATAACTTAGTCTAAATTCAAAAAGAATCTGCTGTGTTTGAGACAGGATTGTAGAAAACACTTTCCTGTAATCCAGGACAGCTCTGTATTTCTCTCTCTCTCTTTGTATGAGTTGGGAAGTCTGAACATAAATGAAGCTGACATGCACACATTAAGATACAGCTTTTAAGCCAAGGGTCTTAAGAGGTAATTCGTATCTGGCCAGTTGCATGGCAGGCTCAGAGTTCATTGCATTCTAATGCAGGGGTGTTACTTATTTAGATTTCAGAAAAGTATATGACATAGTACCACTTGTGTTAGATTCATGGGCAGGGGAAATGGATCAAGAACTGGTGGGGAACAAGGCAGACAATTCCAAACCAGCCTTTTTAATTCACATCAAATCCTGATTGGCATATCAAGTCCTGAAAGGAACTAAATTTTCCCTGTCTGCCAAAAGAAGCTTGTCTTTGTGAGGAATGCAGATGTTCTTTTTTGTTTGTTTATGTGTTATAAACAAGCAAAAAAAAAAAAAAAAGAAAAGATTTTTTTAAAGGCACGTTAGAAAATAATGGGGATAGCAGAAAACAAATATAATTGTCAATGTGTTTTACATCCTCTAACTCCAAGCTCAATCTGAAATAACAAAACAGAAGCATTGGGGACTCCAAATACCATGAAAGAAATCCAAGGAGACCTACATTTTCCCTTCACACCCTCTCTGGTTGTGTTTTTGCTTTTTGGCTTAATGCAGAGCAAACATATTGTGACTTCAAAATCCATAATAAAACAGAATTGAAGCTTCACATTGTTTAAAAGCAGTCCTGAGATGTAAATTCTTCTCTTAATAGCTTTTGCTACAGAAAAACATAAATAGCTGCAGGTACAATGGTATTGTATGGTCTGCTCTTGATACAGAATCACCACGTGCCCTGAAAAACACCTGACCCCAGAATCTTTCTTCTATTAATGTAAATCTTTTACAAAGTGAGACAACTATAAATGAAACAAAGCACATTAAATTGTACAAGGTCTAGAGTTTCTATCGTCCCCATAATAGGAAAGCTCTTTTATTTCTTTTGCAAAATCACCACCGGCAGCACAACTATCCACGTGCACTCATTGATCTATTCATGGCTTAAGAATACTTGGTCCCCATATCCCTCCACCAGAAGGTGACAGCAGCTTTTAATGCATTATTTCATTACAGATTCCTGATGCCATTTCTCTCGCTAAGAAGTTGGCAACAGGTAAAAATGTTAGGTCTTTGCTCAGAGCGTTCTTTGGTTCTCAGGAAAGTTGGTCTAGAAATATTGGCAACAACTGAGGCCAGGACACCGTGAAGCTTGTGTTTATTCTGTTTCTCTGGGAGGATGGCAGCTGTGTGTCTCAGAGACCATCTGCCGAAAGGCAAATGCCTCCTTAACTGTGCTATTCTAGATCTCTTCACAGTCTACATTTCTATCAACCTCTCCCCACTTTCCTGTCCCCCTCACTGCTTGCTTCATTCTCCAACAGGCCTGAAACACAATCACACCACATCGAATCTCCTATGGCCTTAAATGATACTCTCATCTGGCATAACCCCCTGCCCTATGGTCTAAATCCAAAGGTGTTTGGAAGAGATTTACCTCCCAAAAATAGAAGATATATAGGTATATAAGTTTACATATGTAAATATATATATATACACACACACACACACACACACACACTCAGGCACAAATATACATACACTCATATATATATTCACACATATGTATCCATATATGCACACACATATATATCTGAAATAATGCTATGGGTTTTCAGCATTTGTAAGCGATATCATTTGGAACTAGGCATGTTAAAGTCACACATTTTGGTCTCCACTAATTGGGAATCTGAGGTGATTCTTTGGGCTAACATGTATCTTTGCATTATCTGTGGAAAGAAAAGATTTGCTAAGTAAATAAAGAGTATGGATAATATTTAGAGGTAATGTTTAAACTACCCAAGAGAAGTTTTTCAAGGACTCTGAGGTTTGCATTTATATACTAACGACTCTCATACTAACTGCAAATTATTTTCACTAAAGTCAGCTGTCAGCTTTCTGGCTTCCTCATTTCCAGAGATGCACTATCATTCCCTAATTCAACCTGCTTATAGCAAAGCTAATCAGTCTCCCCAACTAGACAACTCGCACTTTGTCTGCTTCTCTTACCCCCTTGCCACTTTTCTCACTAACCAGGTCTTCGTTGATAATGCTACCCTAGGACTAGAGCGTCCCTTTTCCCGGCCTCTGTCCTTTCCAGTGACCTGGCAGTCTGCTGCTCAGTTGGTCTTGAGGAACTTTCTATAGGAATCCATGACTCTTATAGCCCAGAACCTTTAATATCCTCAACTGTAGCTTTAATTTCTTTGTTCCCACCACAGCATTTAGCAGATCACTAGAATCAATGTAGGTCCACAGTACCCATCTGAGGTCCTTGGGGCCAGGTGTATTTTGGGATTCAAAATTTTTCTGACTTTAGGAAGATAATATGGTGCATAAGATTTATTTTATGTAACATCCCCAACAGGCTTGGAGCAGCACTTCATAACCAAGCACTTTAATACTTCTGCAACAAAATGTACGAACGTCACCTCATGTAATAAATAAAGGCTACAAACAGATTTTGTTTTATTTTAGATTTTGTTGTCAAGTAATTTATTTAAGAATTTTTTGGTAATAGAGCCTTTTGGATTTCAGAATTGTGGTTAGAATATTTTTAGGAAGAAGGTATACACAACAGACATTTATCACTATCCTATCTTGAAAGAAATAAGTTTTCTTTAAAAGCCTCCAAACTGAGGACTTTGTTAATTCAGATTGGTCCAAATTATTGGGGTTTTCCTTCCAAAACACCTCTTCAGATTATGGGAACTTCATGATCACAACTTCATGATCCCTAGCATTTGCCAGTTTTTAAATTTTTAACTCCATTTCCAAAGCATTTTGCCTTGCTTATTAAAAAGAAGTCTCTTTTCAGCTGTTTATTTTAACAAAATGTAAATATAGTCATTTTGCCTTTCCTCTCCCTAAAGAACAGCCTTTTGATGAACAGTGGCTTGATTATCCTTCAACACGGCAGATTTCCATCTAAAACCCCTAGTTACGCTGACCCCTCCAAAAACTACGAGTTAAGCCTTAAAATGTAAGTCTATCTCATTAATGTGTAGTACGTCTATCAAGCAAATCACAGAAAATGCCTCTATGCACGGTGAAGCATACTGTTATCACTCTTTGAGAATGGGTTTTAACCTGATCGACAAACCCTTCTTTAAATACAGGTGAAGCAAACACTAAGGCAGCAATGCAGGGCTGTATACACATCACGGGAAGCTGGCCACATGGGTCACGGCACCCTGACAAACAATTCCTAGACGGTTATTTTGACATTAGAAAGTCACAATCCATCAAGTTAACAGCAGGGCAATAATTTGGGGGACCAGGGAGATGGTTATTCAAAATGACACTGTGGGAAGTAAATAGTAGTTCAAATAGCCCCTGTTTGAGAATGAAGGCATAAACTAAGCAGAATTTCTTTCCACTTCCATGTAACCAGCTATTACGTGACGTGTCTTTGTGTAAGCATGTTATTTCTGGCGTTTGAACAGAAGATCCCAGCAAAGCTAAAATGTGTGTAGGTACCTGGAGTCTGGCCCAATGTATGGAGATGACAAGGCATGGATTTGCCATCACAAGACTACAGAGTGACAGAGTTGTCTTTTCCCCACTGTTTGTCACAACTCACTGCCAATGACTTGTGATACCCTAAGCCAATATTTCAGCAAGTGCTACTTGACTCTTTCCTAATTGCAAAATAATCAGATCTCCAGTCCTCTGTGATATGGGGCTCCTCGGGCCTATGGAGGAGTCCTGGGCTACAGGGCCAAGCTTCCTGCGGCACACAGATAGCCTTGTCTCTCACTCTGCTCTCCTGGACAAATGAATGCGTATGGAGGCTACTGAGTGCTTCCGAAATTCTGTCAACAACTGCAGGATGCAGGGAGAATGGACTGCAGTACAGTGGTTCTCAAACATTCCTGTTTCAGAAAAACTCTGAGGACACACACATCAGGACTGAGGGCTGGCCACGCTGTTGATAAGGGGAGAGAAAGCACATCTGTCCTATTTACTCTGAAAAGGAGAAATGACAAAGGAAAGAAATCATCTGATAATGGCTGAGATGGCAGAAAGGAATGTTAGATGGATATGAGCTGATACTGTGGCCAAGATGAGAGACGAAATCTGGAAGGCAAGGCTGTCCCATGAAGGGAGTTGCTTCCATGGAAACCGAGGAGGTCTTTGTGGCCTGCCACACCCACCAGGCTCATGACCTTCTCTGTTGGGGACAATTGCTCTGGCAACCTCCCTCCTATCGCTTCCTGGCTGCCTGACTGCAACACTGGCAATGAGTACAGCAAATTACTTTCAGGTTACAATTTGCTGTTTTAAAGAAAAAGAAATTCACTCTACAGATGAAATACCAAGCAGGTAAGCAATAAGCTCCTGAAGCAAAGATGAAGATTGTGGCTGTTTAAATTGAATTTCTCTCTCCTTTCTAAAAACCTAGCTTTACATGAATAACTGCAACACATAGGCTGAAAATCTCTGAAAATTCGCACATTTCAGAAAAGGAATTTTCAAAGCAACCAATAGTAGAAGCAAAGTCAACAATGTTTCCATACCTGGAGCTGATATTCTTCCGTGAAGCAGAGATTCACTGGGCAGCAGATCTTTTGAATTGGAGGTGAATGGTGATTGTCTAAATGTATCTTCTGAAAAGAAAGGGCTGGGGGTGGGGGAGGAGGAGTGAGGTTTAGTAAATTAAAGTTACTTAAGATACCCAGAGTCTCTGGTTCAAAAAAAAAATACACACACACATACACACGTGCAAATGTTGGATAAGGTAGTTAAAGTAAATGGTGTTTAGATAGTATAAGAAGATAACGCTTTCAATGTAGAAAAAGAAAATATATTACATCAGACAAGGGCCATCTGTACATTCTGTCTATTGGTTTTATATTTGGGTGAATATATGAAACATCATCTTCCAAACGCTGTTAAATCCATAGGGGAGGATGGCTGAGCAGTAAACATTAGTCTTTCTCTACACTTTCTGTGAGGATGTTGTTTCCAAATGAAGGCGAACTGCCCCGGGTCAGAATCACAAAGGGCCTGCCAGTGGTTTTCCCCCCGAGTGGTGATGGATTTGCCCTGAGTCTCCCACATTCTGCCACCTGACCCCTCAGGGACCAACAGACGCATCCGGACAGCTGGCTGGAGTCAGGGGCCATTAAACCAAAGGAAACAATTCACTGGCCTCCATCGAAAGGGAAACTGCATTCTAGAATCCTCTCGGTCATGCAAGTGTTAAAGACAGGAAAGGACCTCAGGTACTTTATTTTACTTGAAATAGAGGACCTGACTTAAGTGATTCTATGTTCCTTAATGGGCCAGCTAGAATTAGAACCAAGAACGCCAGCCTCGGGTTTGCCCTAATACCACAGCCATCCCAGACACAAAGGGCAGGATGCTCTCCATCAGAATATTCTAACCCAATCACAGCTTACATCTTCCATGCCTCTAAAGTAAACGCGAAATAACGATTGTGATCACTGTCTGAGAAAACCGGAGTATCGATCAGAGTCCACGTGGAAAATGGAAAGCCTTACCTATTTACTTACAACACAAGAAATTTAATCTGGGGAACAGGGTACACAGGTGGTGGGAGGCCCATGGGGGCAGTCACACAGCCCAGAGGTAGGAGAGCAGGAAGCCGCCCCACCCTGAGGCAGGAGGGACAAAAGGGGGAGGTAATCGGAGCCCAGGGGCTGGGGCCACCTGTGGAAGGTGGGGGCAAGGTCGGCCTGCCCAGCAGAAGCTGGAGCCATGGAGGAGAGGCAGCTGCTGCAGGAGACAGGCAGGAAGGGGTTGAAATACCCTGGGGTCTTCCTTTAGCCCCATGCACATCACCGAGCAGGGCTTCCCACCAGCCAAACCTTCCCAGAAACCAGAAAGGGGTCAGCCACCCGCAAAACGGAGCAGACGAGGGGAAGGAATAGATCTAAGGGCACACCAGCCTAGGACTTGCACTTGGTGTTGTGTTTCTAAACATACCACTAGGCTACAGCTACTATTATTAAATATTAAAGTGAAGATGGGACATACATTTATTTTGAAAAACAAAACAAGATGGATATTGGTAAATAACAGATTTACATAACAGGCTAGATTTAATGCAACTTTGTATGGCATGCTTCTTATTTATATCTTAAAAACAAAACAACTGAAATAGGCTTAAAAAGTGAACCGGCTATAAGCAAGGAGGTATGGGGAGGGGAGAAGGAAGAGGAGAGACAACCTCTTGTGCCAAATATCTCACAACCTGCATGTGAGGCAAAACACTTTAAAGGAATAAGAGAATGCAGCAGCATGGAAAAGAGCACATGCCTGAGAACAGGCAATTCTGAGTCCAAATCCCAGTGCCACCAGTTAGTGGCTGTGTGATCTCACACAAGTTCTTTAACTTCTCTGAGCCTTCCTTTCTTATCTATAAAATGGGATAACAGTATTCACACCTCACAAAGGAGCTGTTAGAATTGAATAAAATAGTCCCTGCCACATAGCAAGAGCTCAATAAATGTGTTATTTTATTTATCTATTTTTTTACAAAATTATTTTATTATATAATTGTGGTATTTTTATAAGGTGATGTGTATACCCAATTCATAAAATTTTGCTTAAGTGAAACAAGGATCAATTCTACAATCACTCCAAGAACCAACCAATTAATTATCACCATTAATAGTCATTAAGATCAAACTGCCTGCATTAGAATAAACAGTTATTTTTCTTTTTTAAAATTTGTATCTCTGTCTAGCTCAACAGGGAGCAAAATCCATCTACTTTTCCTCACAAGTTGACAAAAAGCGTAGTTTCCTTGTACAAAGTCCCTCACAAAACGAAGACACAGTCTCTGATTTTGAAGGGCTAAGTGACTGCTGATGTGATTAAGCTAATTCCCAACTCTTCCACTAAGAAAAACTTGAGAGTTAAAGAACTTTTGAGGAGGTAGGGAGCTTGGAGGATTCCTGGTCAAACCTGGAGGGTAAGGTTCTCTATCCCACACCATCAGCTCCAACCTTTCGTACAAGGTGGCGGTGTCAGCCTGCATGTCCGAGCGGACAGTTTACACGGAAGCACCAGGGCGGGCTGACGGGCACAGGGTAAAGGTCAGGCAGTGAGCCTTCATGCTACAGAGACTCTGGCTATAGAAATTACCCTGAAATCCGAGAGTGCAGGGGACCCCACAGAATGTTCTTGCCTGTAATGTGGAGCCTTCCTTTGGGGGCACCAAGAGGCCTGAAACGGGACCCTTAAAGGGCTTCCTGAAATATCACCCTCCTCGCCACAGGGAAGCATGTGCACTGCCCTCATTCCTTCGTTCCTACAGTAAATATTTACTGAGTGCCTATGACGTTCCAAGCCTGGGAACAGAATGGTCACAAACCTGGCAATGGTTTCTAATCTCAGGGCACCCACAGACCTGTGTGGGAGGAGTGGATTAATCCAGCAAACGTGTGTAAAAGGGAACGGGCAACAGTGACAAATGCTGTGGAGGAGAAGTGTGTGGCACTGCAAACAGGGGGTCTGACCTTATCAGGGAGGGCAGGAGCTGCCTTCCTGCCGAAGCAATCACTGAGCTGAGACCTGAAAGGGTAGTAGAGGCTGGGAGGGGTCTAAGGTGCTGGGGTAAGGGGTCTCAGCCCGGGGAAAGAACACAGCCAGTCTGAAGGGCCGGCAAAAGGCTCCCTGTGGCCGGAGCTGAGGGAGGGAAATGAGGCTGGACTGGCAGGCAGGGTCACCCCTGGCTTTGTCCTAACAGCAGTGGGAAACACTGTGGTGTTTTAAGTAAGGGGTGACAGAGCAGGATTTCAGTTTCAGGAAGCTCTGCCTGGCCATAGTGTACAACGAGGTCTGGAAGGACTTGCCAAAGACAAGGCAGGCGGCCAGAGCAGCAGTTCAGACGGGACAAGGTGATGCTGGTGGAAAGCGCCGTAAACCAGCAGTGACAAATACAGATTAAAGAACAGTGTACAAATCAGGGCAGGTAAAGAGCACAGATACATTTAAACCCGACCCCAGGGTTTCTGAGTGAACAAGGCAGGGGTTGCCATGCTCCATACCTGGAACAGCCTCCTAGGTTTTACTCAGTAGTGGAAATGGGCTAGCTCTACATCTTCACATGTTCTCAGCAACAGTGAAGATTTCCACTGTTGTGAGGAATGAAGTCCTATTATCACTAAGACGCTCAGAATAAGTTGAGTTGAAAGGGAGACAATCACAGAAGGAACCAACATTCCAAATACTTTTCTACCCTGGATGCCAGCTTTGTCCTATATAGAAAAGAAAAGATTTCTTCTGAGGGAGCAGAGAATTAGAAGGGAGTCATGCTGAATACGTAAAATACAAAAGGACCAGCAATGTTTTTATGAGGCAAAGAATTGGTGGAGAAACTTTTTAGACGTCTAGGCAGCTGAAGCCCGGGGTAGGGTCTTATCTGTAAAGAGAGGATATTAGACTAACGGAGCATCAGCCCCAGGCCAAACACAGGCTGCAATCCTCTGCGTTCATATCCATTCAGGTGGGGGCAGGGTGACGTGGTTTAGCACAGTTTGGAATCAGGGGGATCTGAGTCTGAATTTCGTATTGGCCACTTAATAGCTAAGTGATGGCTGTCAAATCATTAACCTCTCTGGCTTCAGTTACATCATTGGTAAAGAAATTTAGAAATACCATCTTCAAAGGGGTGTTACAAAGGTTAAAAGGGCAATTGAAGTTAAAGTTCTTAATACGTAGTACACACAATAAAAATAACTAACACATTTATTACTTATCAGGTACCTGGCACTGTCTTCACTTAATTCTCACAACAATTCTACAGGGTAGCAACTGTTATTCTTTTTACCAGTTTTTCCAAGAGACTTAGAGACAGAGAAGTTAAGTGAGTTGCCCATGGCCAGAGAGCACAGGCAGGATTTGAACCCAGAGCAGGTTAGTGTCAGTCGGCACTCTGCCCTGGTGAGCTACACTGCCTCTAGAATGATCTCTAACCCAAGGGAATTCATAGACAATACAGTCCTGCAAATCCTTCTTGGAATGGATAAGGAGCAAAAGTCAGCGACAGAGGAGGAAAGGACAAAGGGGCGTGGGGTGCAGCCATTTCAGTATACAGGATCCTAGGTAGCTGAAGGAATACCTTTTCAATCGAGAATCAGAGCAAATGAAATGACTGTAGTCTTCTCGGTAGAAGTTAAGATACACCCCAATTTTCTAAACCTTCTGCAACACACAGACCTGGCCAATTTGCAAACCTAACCTCTGATGTGCAATGACATTCTCCAATGCTGTAACTACTACTTCAGAGGGCAGGAACGTCCTTCTTATTAAACCTGAAAGAGGGAAGGCTAACGGGGTCAATAGGTGTCCGCAAGCCTGTATTTCAGCACAGGGGCACTGAAGCTACATGGACATCTGTGTATTAATCTTTCGGACACCCAGATTACCAACCACGTTTCAGGAAGAAAGGAAAGAGGAAAAAGCAGACTGAGAGCATTCCCTATATAACATGTGCTTGCTGGATGGGATTAGATCCCCCATCACGCTGATCATTTTATCTCTCTGCCCATGTTCTGAGAGCACAGAAGACACTAAACTTGGAACTCAGAGACCAGGCTGAGCACTGTAAGTTTTGGGATGTTGGGATAGTATGTTGGAAGCTCCTTTTCCTCCTCCCGTGCCTCGCTGTGGTTGTGATGTGCAGAGGCACAGCCGCTGGCAGCTGATGACCGCCTGGCTGTAGACCAAGTACCACGGCAAACAGAGGCGAGGCTGGCGCGTCACCGCCCCTCAGGCAGTCACGGTCACCAACGGGAGACGTAAGTCCCAGAAGGTGCCTCACAACAGGATGAGTCGGCTCTGCACCTTCCCCGGGGAAAAAGAATGAAGGAAATCCACCGAATGCCCGACGTATGCTTCTGTGAAGCATGTTTGTATCATACTTCAACTGGTAATTTAGTCAGTCATCCGTTATTCCAGAAAAGGAGCCCGTTTGTGAATGCCTCAGGGCCCTTGTTCCGACTCTCCAGCTGTCTACACGTCTGTCATTCTACTATGACAAGTCCCCTCAATCAGAAATTGAGCAAAGGAAGTGAAAAAAAGGCAAAAAATAATTGTCAAAAATTTATTTATTGCTGGTTAATATTTTTGGTAAAAATTTGGTAGAAGAGGAGACTGAAACTAATAGCTAATGGGGGAGGGGATCAACACTTATTTTAACAAAACCTTCATCTACCATCACGTATTCCCTTTGGCCCTGGACAAAGTCAGGCGACCTGTAAGACCGAGTTAATTCCTACATTCAAGAAATATTCAAGAGCAATGCCTGGAAGTTGTTAGATGGACTTAGAACTGCCCAACTCCTTCATTATTTTTCCTGTCTTTTGCTACTTAGAAACAAGTGTGTAAAACCTTTATTTATTCAAGTTTCCTTTCTGCATAAAAGGAAAATGGATCTTGGATGTGGATTTTAATTTTTCTCCTGTAGAAAATCTAAGGGCTAACATACAAAGGGGCAATGCTATCATGTGATTAGACAATTCCAGTCATTAGACGGCCCCGACTGCAGGTCAGCAGCACAGTGCTGAGAAAACAGAAGATTCACAATAAATTGTAACACAGTCCACAGAAGACTATGGCTCTAAATAGTGATACATTTTGCTAAATGCCAATTGTGGCATGAATACATCCACCTTCAACATCTACGTGCCAACAGGGAGCTCTGCTTCACGCTGACCAGAGGTTCATCTATTTAACAAATCTCCCCCGAAGCCAAAGTCAAAAAGTTACGAGAACTCTCATTTTGATGGCAAAACAACAAGAATTAAAAAAAAAGATACACCAAATAAGAGAAAGTTAAGTACAAACTTTATAGTTAGTAATGAAACAATAGTTTTAAAGGGACAACAGAGAAAAAATAATTTTTCTCCCTTCTAAAGGACAATAGCAATAATCAAAAGGACTGAATTTGGGAATGGCAAATAAAAAAGAAAGACAAAAACTATACAAAGAAAAGAAGACTGCTTTGTAATGTGTTTTTACTCAGAACCTGTGAGGATTGACATAGATCAGAGTGGAATGAAATTCTATTAAATGTAGGAGTTTCAGGCAAATTGTTCAGAAAGACAAATTTTTCTTTTGTGAATGAAAAAAAAATGGCATATTTTCGAGTGAAGGTACTTGATTATCTATTCAGCTATATATTTACACAACATAACAGGCCTTCCAGATTTTTTCCAAGAACCAGATAAAATTGTTCCAAAGCACTTGTGTTAATTATTATTTTGCTTTGTTTTATTTTAAGGAAATTTTAACAATAAAATTCTCTGACATAGACATGTCCAAGAAGCTATATATTGCAGAAGTAGAGCTGGAAGGCCTAGCCTTGGGTGGAAAATTTCTGAGGTGCCAGGGTTCTCTCTCCTCGGCTGCTGCTCTGTGCTCAGCTCCTGGGGCCACCTGGCCTTGTCCTGACGGCTGTCTGTCCCTCTTGTTAAAAGGGATTCTCTCATCTCCACTTAGCCCTTAATTCAAGCCACTCAATCCTGGTTTTCAGTATTTCAACATTTCAATATACAATGTTATTTTTTAAGAATTGAAATATTGTGTATTTGTTTGTCCAAAACCATTATACAAGTATTTTTAAAAATCTGAACTCTGAATCATTTAGACTTAGAGACGTACCTCAAGAGTTACACGCTACATTAACATTTTGAATTGAACAGGTGTCATTAGTTCAGAAAGCATTTTCTATGCCTCCAAAATCCTCAAGACAAAGTGGAGAGAGCAAAGTTATTTCAAGAATAAATCTTATGTTCATTCAAACTTTTTGACTATATGGAACGTGAATGGGACAGAACTGAAATGGATACAGGTAACTTCCATATGGAATCTCCATGTATACATAGCGAAACAAAAGGAAATGAGAACAAACTGGAAACGTCTTTGAACAAAAACGAGAGCTTGTTAACAATAGCAGATTACAGTCCTTGCCAAAGAACAAAAAAGTTTTCTTTTTTTTAAGTTTCTCAAACATATCAAAGAAGAAAGACAGAATTATTTGAAGATATGTAATGGGGAAAATATTTGGAATAGTTATAACTATCTTCTTAACATTTCCTCAAGTATTTTAACATCAGAGAAAACTTTTTCAGAAGCTTGTAAAAAATACGCTTACAACTCAACAACCAAAAACATTGCCACACATTATTTTTAAAGATTCTACTTTTTAAGAAGATCAAGCAACATTATTGCATTTTCAGTTTTCATGATTAATGCAATTTTCTTTACTTTTATATAGTGCTTATTTTGTTTTTTTCAAATATTACTTTATTTAATTGGCATAAATTTGCTAATAATTTATAATAGAAAGTAGATGTTTAATAGTTATTTTTATCTACATATTTATTTGATTTGTAATATATTTATAAATGATTATATTTGAAATATTTTAAATACTCACTTCCACAGAGTTTTCTAGAAGAACCATGAAGACTTCTAAAAATAGAATACAGAACCTGATACATGTGCATAGTATTATGTGAAATAAAGAAGAAAATCCTGATGAGGTCACTTGGCTCTGTGTAGTAGCTGCTCTCCGTGACCTCTGACCCTATGGGGTCCTCCTAACTTCCACCTGGGCCCTCAGTTTCGTTTTGCACGAGTTTGTGCAGCTGCTTCTGAAATATGCCCAGATATGGACATTATAGGGATGAAGATCAGTGCCAGTTTCCTTGTTAACAGTTCTTATTAATGTTTTCTTATAACATTCTTGCAGTCAGTAAAAAAGCTAAATGGTATGAAAATACCTTTTTAAAATGGTATTCACAAACACTGTTCTTTCCTCTTCAATATCACAGAAATGAGGAGCCTGGTCTTGAATGGTTATTTATGTATTTATGTATATATTTACTGATTTATGTGAAAACAAGCCTGGTGGCAGATTAGGAGTGTGGGGTTGGAGAAGAATGCTCAAGATTAAAAACGACTGTCAATCCTGCCTCGAGGACAACCTCGGCCAACGGAAACAGCAAGTTCCTTGTGCACAGCTTAGAAAGGACACAACAGAGAAGACTCCTGTAACCTGGTGGGCTGGGCTTGGAAACCCGGACATTGATCACGTTGCGCTCCCAATTTTTCAAAGAAAGAGGGACTGTAGTGAATAAAACGTCAATTAATCTCAAAAACTGGCAAACTTCAGCTGGGGTATTTATCTAGAACTTGAGGCTGGCCTCGCAGATTTAGTGGGTTTCTAAAAGGGGCTTGTGGGCAGAAGGGGAGTCAAGGTCACTCCATCATTCTACTGCCCACACAGGCACCAGATTTTCTCCTTTAATTTTTGGAGGTGACTGGAAAAAAAGGGGCAAGAAAGTGAAGCTGTGTTTCCCTCTTCTATTCCACTGATGTGGCTGTTGGTGCTGACCAACATCTCAGCAATTAAAAACCAGACAGACATGCTGTTAATTTTGTAAGGTGTAAAATGGTATTGTGGAAAATAACCTTATTTTTTAGCAATGGATGTCTACCAAAAAAATCTGGGGGTGAGGTAAGGCTGTCTGGGATATGCCTTAAAATATAGGGAGAAAAAAGGGCTGATGAAGCAACTGGCAAAATGCTGATAATTGTTTAATCTGGATGATGCGGATATGGTCATTTATTATTTTATTCCTTCTATTTTGTTTTGAAATTAAAAAATATCCATAGCAGCAATCAAATAAAATATCCAACTCAGACAAGCCACCAAACAGAATAATAAATAACCAAAATAGAAAATACAAAAAGAACAAACACCAATGCCTCCCCATGAACAAAATGCTTAATATTAACCATAAGATATGATTTTTTAAGTCCCAAATTGGTGAAACTGTTTTCTAATCAGATAGCACAGAGTTGGTGAGACTTTAGAAACATGCTGTTTATCTCTCTCATTTTAGTTTCTGGTAGAATTGTAGATTCAACCTTTCTGGAAGTAAATTTGATAATTCATAGCAAGAGTGTAAAATGTGAACACTTTACACTTCGAGTCACCGGTTCCCTTCTAAGAATTTATTCCATAGAAAGAACCAGACAAGTTTGCAAAGATATATGTAGAATATTTTATCCCAACATTGCCTATTTTGGTGACAACCTGGGAAAAAAACCTTGATTTCCAATAATAGGGGAATGATTACATAAACTGGGACACATGCAAATGTTGACTACTATGCAAGCACTAATAGAATAATACTGAGTCATGTTTACCAACATGGAAAGATGTTCTTAAGAGGTTGTTAGGTGAAAAGAAAAAATTACAAAATGGTATATTTAAGAGGATCCAATTTTTATAACAAAGTATACATACATAAATAGAAAAAAAATCAGCAAGAACATATACCACCACCTTAGCAGTGGCTCTCTCTGGGTAGCAGGATTATAAGTGAGTATTTTTTTCTTCTTTGTGCTCTCCCATATGTCTTGAAATAAAAAATTATTTTCAAAACTTAAAAAAATACATTTTTTACTATTTAGGATCTTTTATTCTAAAAGAGTAAACTCTGAGGGATGATATAACTTGAGGTAGTTGTAAACAACAGAGGCAGGAACAACCGTATCTAAATTACAATCCCCCCAGTATCCGTCAGCTTCAGTTTCAGAAGGCAGTAAGCTACGGAAGGAAGGGGATGTTTCAAATAGTGTAGAAGAAAAATAGTGCTTTTTAGGAAAAAATATATATTGCTACTGTTTTTCATTTTCTTCTTTGAAAAGTATGAGTGCCTTATATTTGAGGTTGTCTTAAAGGCAGGCCAATGGGTACAACCTAAGACCAAGTTTTCAAGGAACAAGTTCCTGTTGCTGCAGCTCTAGCATTCATCCATTGTGGAGCCAGGAAGCTTCTGGGGACAAGGAGCACAATGCCAGGCCTTGTCGAGGGCTGCTGCACTGGAGAGGCCAGACTGGGGGAGCCGGAGCCAGCACAGACCAAGGAAGTGAATCCTGTGGGTCCGGATACACGAAATGTCAGCCTGTGGAGGGACCTGGATCTCCTGCAGAAATCTGGCTTTATACATAAACAAGCACAATGGGTTTTCTGCAGAGGTGAGAAGGGAACAGATTAACCTGCTCTTGCTCTGCAGTGAAGCAAGACTCTTTATCATGTGCAAGTTGTAGTTAATGTCAGGAAAACGTGGGCACTCCTTTTTAAAATTACTCTTGTCTGCTGTGTTATATACAGGACAGCTCTTTCATTAAACAGAGGTCAATGTTTAATATTTGATATATTCCTTGTAACAATTATGGGGATTCTCTTGCGAGAAAATCCCAGGTGAGAAATGATTGAAGCTGGCACCTGAGCTGGGGGGGAAATATAGGTTCTGGATTTATACTTGTTTCATGACTGTTACACGTCATACAAATGAGATGAAAAACTGTTGCAAACCAGCAGAAATTAAGAGAGGAGTGCCCATGGAAAAAGATAAAAATAAGTATAATCCTCTTGATTCTGTATAGGACATTTAAACTTGCTTTTTTAGAGTAACATGACACTACATGGTTCTGGAGGCACGCTGTTCTAACCATAATAGGTCACAAAAGTGGGAGAAAAAAAATGACAGAAAGTAATATCTATAGGGCAATGGATTACAGGAATAGCTAAAAGTACTGAGAAAGGCTTGGTAAAAGGACAAGGGGGGAAAAAAACAAATGACAACAATGTGCAAAGTATTTTCAAGCTATATGTATAAAAATGAGCCACTGATTTCAAGGATGTTTTAATCTCTTTGAAAAATGAAAATTCAAAAAAAAGTTGAAAACGATGTATTTCCAATAAAAAGGCTCTCAAATCAACATTTGTGGCAGGGCAGCTGCAGACAGTTGTGCAGGCTGTGCACTGCACAAAGGCACTACATACAAGGGGGCATGATTTACTTACAGACATCAAAGATTTATATCTTTGTTATGACAAGATTCCAGCAGATGGCAGTGTCTTGAGGAAGGGCATTTTACAAATTTGCAACACTACCACATAGCACACCAACAACCTTGATCTCACCAAAAAAGAATCAAATGTCTTGATCAAAGGGACTCCTTGAAATCAGTAGCAGTTTCCATCCTTTGTAAATAGAATTCTCAGTGCATTTACTTCTAAAGTTATTCAAATATAAAGGGTAAAGAGAATATATGAAGAGCTGTTCAAATATCACCAATTCATTCGCTGTTTCCTGTTTTATTTCTTAATTGCTTTTGTCTAATTCAGTGTTCTTCAGAAGTAATCTCTTACTTTTTAAAGTAATAGAGCATTATTCTCTTGTGCCTTTCAAAGAAATGAGAAGGGGAAATTGCATGAATTGAGGCAGCACATTATGCTTTTACAAATTTGTGCCATTCCTATTACTGAATCATAAATATTTAAGGACATGCATCCAAACCATCACACAGGAAAATTCTATATTGGGCACTTCCAAGTGAATATGTCTTTCAGAAAACACTGTAAGTGTCATTATCTAAATCATAGAAAAACAGCCCACATTTTGAAGTCTGGAAATTGGGCAAATTACATATTGGTCTACATAGCATGATTTATATGAGACTACCCTTCTCTGAGTTTCCCACTTTGGCTCTATGTCTCGTAATGGAGAAAAGGACAATTCAGGCAAACTGTTCCTTGCTTTTGGAATAAAGCAAGCCAGGTGTGAGAAGTTTTTCTTATAGGCCTGCAACCTTATACCATTGTGGACACTGAATTATTAATGGGGAAAAGAGAGAACAAATAACCAAGAGAGGGTTCTTGGCAGCCACTGTTTGAAGTTCATGGTGTTACACAACATTGAGCATGTCCAATTCACCTGCCAGGAGCTATCTGATTCTTACTCTAGGGTTCCATTTTCCTATTTCGATCTTATCCAGCATCTGGCTGGGTGATGGTCCATGTCAAAGATGTAGATCTTTTTATTCCATTAAACTTTGGGATCTTGTTATGATATCATGCCTCATATATTTTCATCTACCAGTGATCATATTAGCTGGTTATCTGCTCCTTGCAGAACCTTGGCTTGTGTTGGTAAAAGAAGTAGAAAAAAATCAGGATTTTATTAGTCTTTTAAGTGTTCCATCTTTCCATTCTCATGGGTTTGGCCAGGAATCTCTCCCCATCTCAGCGTCAGATATAATGGCTTTAAGTAGACTCAGACCACACACTATCTTGAAGGAGATGCATAGCCCCCTTTACATTTAGATTGAATTTTATGGACTCCAAGGCTAAACAGGCAAAACAACTGCTATTTTAGCATTTACAGAAGGTTCCAACTGAAAGACTGATCCGATGGCAGTGCCCCTTTGAAGGTACAAACAAGGGCAGGATGGGCAAGGTCAGGGCATTGGTGAGCAGGACCACATGATCCAATCATCCCAGCTGCTAAGTAGACTGATTTTTCTGCCTAGTGACATGGCACACTTCAATGGATTGAGATGAAAAAAAAAACAAACAACATGGGAATTCTCAAACCTGTCCTTAAAATGACATGTGGCAGGACTTGCCCTTGGGAAGACTGTTGCTGCAAAGGAGAGGAGAGGCCTCCCTATAATTGTGCCTAAGAGTCTCCTCCTGAATGCCTCTTTGTTGCTCAGATGTGGCCCTCTCTCTCTGGCTAAGCCAACTTGGCAGGTGAAATCACTGCCCTCCCCGCTGTGTGGGATTTGACACCCAGGGGAGTGAATCTCCCTGGCAATGTGGAATATGACTCCCGGGGAGGAATGTAGACCCAGTATCATGGGATGGAGAACATCTTCTTGACCAAAAGGGCGATGTGAAAGGAAATGAGATAAGTTTCAGTGGCTGAGAGATTCCAAAAGGAGCCAAGAGGTCACTCCGGTGGGCACTCTTATGCACAATATAGACAACCCTGTTTAGGTTCTAATGAATTGGAATAGCTCGCAGTAAATACCTGAAACTATCAAACTACAACCCAGAACCCATGAATCTTGAAGATGATTATATAAAAATGTAGCTTAATAAGGGGTGACAAGGTGACTGGGAAAGCTATAAGGACCACACTCCCCTTTGTCCAGTGTATGGATGAATGAGCAGAAAAATGGGGGGGGGGGAGGCACCCAGTGTTCTTTTTTACTTTAATTGTTCTTTTTCACTTTAATTTTTATTCTTATTATTTTTGTGTGTGTGGTAATGAAAATGTTCAAAAATTAATTTTGGTGGTGAACACACAACCATATAATGGTACTATGAACAACTGAATGTATGACTGCATGGTATGTGAATATATCTCAGTAAAAACGAATTAAAAAATAAAATAAAATAATGATGTTATATCCAGCTAAAAAAAAAAAAAAAAACGACGTGTGGGATTCGCTTCAAAATAATCTCAGGGGAGGAGGCAGTGTCGGGGAGGAGGAGAATAAATGAAGCAACATTGGTCGTGAATTGGTCATTGTTTAAACTGGGTGACTGGGTACATTCTCTCTCCTTCTGTATATGTTTGAAAAAATTTTCCATTATAAAAAACTTTTTTTAAACAAGGTAGAGAGTCAACGATCCAGAAACTTGCTAGTCATTCATTTTGACCTTTAGCTTCACCTAAACCTTGCTGAAAAAAACTGCTAACAGGGAATGCTGTCCAACATCATTTTCTCTCTCCATATCTGCCCATCTTATAACAGCTATATTAACAAACAGCACAATTGCCAATGTGCTGTGATGAAGGTCGTACATGTGATGAAGGAGGATTAGATAAAGAGGGAGGTACAACCATCAACCGTTTGGGACAGAGATCTAACTGTCTGCATCCATAGGCCTCATGTTCTCTTGGTGCACAAGAATGGAAATTAGCTCTCCAGTATCTCTCAGTGGCAAGCACATATTGGAATGCCAAGTTATACAGTGTGCTATTTAGGTTTGCTATGCTTTTCCTTAGTCTGTGGTTGGAATAAGCATGGAGATCAATACTGTGGGGGAAGTTGAGTTTATAAAGGACAAGGAGAGAATCGACTTCTTTCTTCAGTATCACTTGCTCCTCCTCCCCCTTCTCCCCCCATCCCCCTGGATATCCAGATCCTTGGAGCAGGAAAGCTCAAGGAGTGGAGAGCTCAGGAGTAAGCATTTGGAAAGGCTTTCAACACTGTTCTCCAGCCAGCATTCCAAGGCTACCCAACATAATTAAACTTCCTTAAATGTACCTAGCAACTCTCAAACAAGGAAAATTCTGAACTTAATTCCAATCGTGGACCATCATTGTGAACAATCAGCTTCTTCTAGGAAATCAAACACATGAAATCTGGTAACTAACCAAACATCCCACTAAATACTCAAAAATCTGGAAATATGAAAATTCTGAGGCATGATGTAAATCCTTTTGAAAAGTGTGACAAATCATGCCTTAAAGCATAACTCATAAGCTGGCCTTGTACACACAAAATAAGAAATCCTTCTAAAACAGGAAGCAGAAAAGGAGAGCTAGCTTTTTTTTTTCTTTTCCTGATATCAGTTAACTCAGGTTAAAAAAAAGATTCTATTCCACCAGAAGTAATGAGCTGAGAAGGTAAAAAAGAGATATGTTTGGGGATAAGCTAATTGAGCAAGTTGCCTACTCAAAGGAAAAATAAAAACACTCAAGGACTGTGTAGAAGAAATGCAAACCAAGAATTCTGTAACACTGATTTCTGATCACTGTACTATGCCAGGGGCTCACAGGATGCACCTCTTCCTTTGCTTTGGCAAAAGACATAATTCGGATTTTGTTTTACTCCTAATCTCCCAGCATGAGGAGAATGTAGGGACTGCTTCATTTTTCCCTTCTATCCTGTAATTCTGCTCCAGCCAAGGCAACTGAGGCTACAAGGTACATTGCACTGTTTGGGCCAGTTCAGACTTCCTCTCACCTCTTCCCAAAGAACACCCAAAAGGCATAAAATAAATGGTCCTCCAGCATATCTTTTTGTGATGTAAATATTATTATGTAGTATTAAAGAGCCAGGGGAAACCTACCCATAGGAGATGCTGATGAGGCCCTGCTCAGAGCCCCTTTACCGCACCAGTGCGCCCATCCAAGTTGGCTGCTACCAGTAACAACAGCCCTCATTGATTGGAACCTCCTTACCTGGGAGGTTACACATCCCCTGCTAGAGGTGACCTGCAGCCAGTGACTGATATGGGGGTGCAAAAAGCTGGCCCCCTTGTCTTGAGGCAGGAGCCACTGTGAGCAATTTGTGCTTTGGAGGTCCCTGAGGGTTCAGGCTGCAGCTAAAACTATCTCTTGGCTCAGCTCCTTCCCCTTCCCCTCTCCTGACTCCGTCACTTCTCTGCAGGTTCCTCTGAAGGCACTCCCTCAATAAAACACTTCCTCAAGAATCCCCATCTCAGGCTTTGCTGCTAGGGTATCTGACCTATGACATTTCAAGAATCCTATGGAAACCAATTAAAATGAACACATTATTTTTAGTGTGCTGTCTTTAAATGCCTACAAGCCTGGCCAATTTCATCAGTGTTAAGACCCATGCATACAGCATATATACAAAATAGCCTTAACATTACATGTCGGTAGAGGTAAATGAGAATCTATGGTGGCTAACATTTTTGACTTGGGCATGCAATTAAATACCCAAAATAGGCTTTCTATCCCCAAGCTCCATTTTCCAGTATAATCCATAGACCATCTTCTCAAGACTCATTTTCCATCTGTGTGCTTATATATGGAGACACGGCTGAGACCATGCATCTGTTCTATTACAGCAAGGTTCCTTTCCCAAATATAATGTAAACCCAATGTGAGTCAAGCTAGCTCTGTTTTAATAACCCTTTAACATTTGATATTCCTAAATTCCAATTAGTAGAATTAAAAAAAAAAAAAATAGTCCTAGGTTAAAGTTCCAATCAGTACTATCCATGTGCCTAAGGTTGCTGCAGGGTCAATTCATACCACCTCAGAAAGAAAAATATCATTTTTCTTTTGTTGCAAGAATTAAAAACACAAAACCAATGAACCGCTCCCATCAGGAAGAATTTATCTATGCTTGCTCAGGAAAGCAAAGCTCCTCGACTCAAAGACTCCTTAGTGGCTCATGACTAGCTCTTCCAGTTCCTGTTTTTTCAACTTGTAAAGTCAATCTTTTGCTAGATCAGAAGCTGGAGGGTGGCAGGGGGGTGGACAATGGGCCTTCGAAGGTGGTGGTCACAGCTCCCTTGAGCTCCTTTCCTGCAGTGTTGGGGTTTTTGCTTGTTGCCTCTTGTTTACAGCAGTTGAGGTTTGTGTGGCCTTCAAGGCTTAATATGAGTGACAACAATGACAAGATCTCCTCCTTTATATTGACAGATTAATGGGTAACCCACACTGGCTCATCTCCTCAAACTGCCTGTGACAAAGGGAAAGAAAACTCCTTGCCCACAGTTGTTAATGATAACGATGTTCTAGCCATTTTTAAAGCATGATCTTTCTTCTATTTTTTTTTTTTTAAAACTTTTACCCTCCTAACAAGGCTGTGGAGGTAAAAAGTGGGGATATATTTGGCGCTAAATTACCAGCCATGACTGCAGGGCTAGTTAGGAGAAAGCCCTGACGAGATCCCGGGTTCACTGGCTGAGGGAGGATTTCCTCAGCTACAGACCCAGCTCCCAGTCATGCCTGTGTCATCTACTTAAACTCTCAAGTCAAGAAACTTCTGCAAGAGGATAACAACTGTAATAATATTTACTTCACAAAATTATTAGAAGGGATAAAAAACAGTAACATATGGAAAATTTCCCAGCCGAGTGATACCTATGAGATGTTTAATAAATATTAATGGTCTTTCCTCTTGGTGGATTGTTTCTAGCAATGGAAGTTCTGGTACATTACAGTGGTGAAGGGGGGTGGGGGGCTCTGAACCCAGTGTCAGAAAATGGTTTGGGGAACAATGTCCAGCACAATGCGGGCCTGACGGCCCCCAAGGGGTGTTCTGAGGGAGCCCACACAAGGAGGCCTACCTGGTGGTCGTCCTGATGGTGTTTTCTTTTGTGTGATTGTGCTCTTTGCTCACTTTTTCTGTAGGAAGAAAGAATGAAACATACAACTCTTAGGTAGTTTTCTCTCAACTTATGCCGTCTAGGCTTAAGCAGAACCACCCTTCAACATTTCTCTTTTCCTCTTGCGGGCTGAGGGAACCCAACTTTTGGTTTCTTTTTAAAATATTCAAACCCTCCCTTGTCTCAGTGATAAAGACAACTGCCAAAAGCATCCATAAAAACATTTTACTAAAAGCCAATCTAAGGGAAACAATTACCAATTTCAAGGGTGCTGTCTGATTTTAAGCAGGTCTCAGTAAGTATAGGTGTGCTCACACACACAGATACAGCTATGTGTACACAAAGACCATTATATCTAATATATTTTTCTGCACCTGAAAATTTCTGCTTTCCTCTGATTCAGCATGAAAAGTGCAGTTGTTGCAACTGTTCCATGTCTGACTTTGATGACAACCTTTAAGTATTCTGTACTGTTAGGCCCCTTTGTGAGAGGAGACATAAAAACAGTCGTCAGACCTCTCGGTGCTGTGGTCATCGAGTGCTTATTCTGATAAATGTCACAAGGAACAAAAAAACCTACCATTAGGCAAGAAGAGGTAAACCCTCCCTCACTCTGTCTTGAGGTCTGCACCTACCAGCTGTCAGAAATTGTTTAATTAGCTTTCAAGAACACAAAAGTTGAACTCCGGCCTCCCCGATCCAGTTCAAATTCTAGGACTCTGCCCTGACTGTCACAGCTCACCATGGCTTCTTTTAAGTGTCTCTAGAAGACCTGGCCCATTCTATGAGGGTTTCAGGTTTCAACTTCAGGACAACTGAAAAGCTCCTAATCTTGAAGATTTGGGGAAAATTTTAAACAAAGATTTACAACATCTGTTCCACACTTCATTATAGTGGTTTGAAGCTGCTGCATGCATGCCTGCATGTACAATTCCTTTCTGTCCACTCCACAATGACAATGAGGCTGAATTTGGATTCATAGCCAGAATTCTTTCAGAGAGCAGGAAATCAAGGCTAAATGACATGCTTGAGGTCACCCAGACTTCAGTGACACAGCCAGGGTGAGAACTCTCAGATGCAGTTTTTAGCTGATAGGAGCCTGTGTTTAACAGATTTTTAAGAGACAGAGACTGAAATGAACCACAAATCTTAGTTGCTATATCATTTTAAAAGTTATATTGTTTTTAGATATATATAACTATCTAAGTTATAAGTTATATTGTTTTTAGCTATATAACTATCTAAGTTATATTATTTTTAAATATATAACTTTTTTTTTTTTTTTTTTGGCCTGTAAAAAAAAAAGAAAGCTCTTTGCATGTTTGGAGCTTGCAAAATCTGTGTGTCCCATTGTGTTTACTGAATTAACTATTTCCACCACTGCAGTGATCTGCAGAAGTGCGATCCTTGTTTGAAAACACTGAGCCTTCCATTTTCAGCACCATCTGATAGGGGATACAGCTATGGTTTGTGTTGCCAGACCAACAAGAAGGTAAACTACAATGACTCTAGTTTCACACAGATTCTAGCTTCTTGTCTGTTTCCTGATATTTTTCTTAGGGGAGGAAACAAGTGAACATTTTAAATAATGAGGCATTTAATGGGTGTTTTAAATTTATTACCCGTAACACAACCCAGTTTATCATATATTAATAATCAACTTTACTGATGCATGAACTTCAATATGTAGGTCAGTGCTTGACTATGGACAAAGTATAGGTACTTTCATCTAAATTTGAATCCTGTATGTGGGAATATCATCAATATCAATCATGTTCAAAAAATAACAGCACATTAAATTTGTTAGAGATGAATGGCATGTGACTTGGAAGAGTTAACAAAGGGAATAGATTAGATACTACAACCTTAAACTTCTCTATCAAGACAATCAGCTCAGCTGGTAATTATTGTACTTCTGAATTTCAAGTATTCAAGAAAGACAAAGTTGGTTCATGGAATATGTTCTACTAGGCTACTGCGGGATATATTGCTCATACTTTAGTCTTTTGCTCCCCCCACCCATTTTCTGGCAAGATATAAAAAAATCTCATTAATTCAGATTATATTAATTTGGAATTCATGGTAATTCAGTCTCTGTTGAAGTTAATTGAAGTTTATCTTTTCCACATTAGGAAAAAAGAGGTTGTTAATCAAATCAACTGCCTAAACAAAATTAGAGGTGAGATGTTTAGACCATTCAACAAGGATCATTTGCAGAGAATTGAATAGAGTTCTAATTTCAAATGATTCTTAACTATTTATTAAAGAAAGTTTGGCAGGAATTGTACTTGGCAGTGCTTTATTAGCTGTTAATTTGGTGGCAGTATGCATGTTAAAGTAACAAATCAATTTCTGTCTAAAAATTCCTATAAAGTAGTTCCTTTTTTTTTTACTTTGTTAGAATGGCTTTCCTTCCAAGGATTCCTAATTATTGGGATTTTTCTGCACGTAAACCTACCTGACAGTTGAAAGAGAAGCTCGGAAGCCATCTTCACAGATATATCCTGACTGAAGAGGTTTCTCTCGGGGGGTACTCTGCCTTCCGGCATCTTCTGTAAGGGTTCAGTTTTCTCTCGCCCGATTAAAGTGCTATAGCCGACATTCCGGCTGGGTGATATTGAGACGTGGGAGTCCTGGATGTCCACTTCCATGGGTTCTTCTTTAATCTTCACCATCTGTGTTTCCTTGTAGCTTTCCGCTGCAAACAGGCAAATTAGGAGAAACAAAAATATCACAGTTCCTTAATTCTGAACCAAACCCAGTTTCTAATCACAGAGAGAATGATGAGGAGCATGTCAAGGAACAATTTAGAAAGCAGCACCTTGGCCTGCTGGTTTAACTAATCATAGTTGGAAAAGCTACAAATCGGACCCATTTAATTTCCTGAAAAGGTAAGAAACTGAAGCCCAGAGAAATTAAGTGACTTGCCCACAGTCACACAGATGGCAGCACAAACAGCCTAGATAGAGCCTGGGTGTCCGGCTCTGGGACCCCTTGACGGGGGTCTCCTGACCTCTCCCCAGTGCCCCTTCCTCGCCTCCACCCTGCTGCCAGAACTAACAGAGACCACCGCAAATGTCTGCCCTTGTGTTACATCTCATAAATTTCTGTGAATCACATAGGAGCAAGCAAATTATTTTCTCCTTCTATTTTTAAAGCTGTGATCAATTTTTTTTTTCTGTCTTCTATGACAGCTAAATTAATAAAGGGTAAATGAAGTCAATTCAACTGAGACATTTATACTGTGCTGGGAGCTAGTAATCCTCAGGACTACCTAGGAAGAGAAGCCAATTGTTAACACCTAGCAAAACAGCAATCTTACAGGTTAGAATAAAGGTTCAATTTCCTGACTGTCCTTCCTTTAGGTGTGACCATTAAATGCTTTGGTCTTTGGCTTGAAACATACATTTCGCTTTCAAGGCTGGTGTGTCTTCAAGTCCATGCATCTCTTAGACCTGATGATAGAACATCTTTGAAACAAGGTAGGGCAATTAGTCTAGCCATTAATTTGGGTTACTTTAAAATAAGTCCACACTTTCAAATCAATAAGCACTTATTAGTAAATACTCTATACTCAGCACTCTAGAAGACAAAAATCCAAGAGGGCTCTTCTAGATAAACTGAGTGTGCTGGGTTGACTGGTACCGCCCCATCCCTGCCCCGAAGACACCATATTCTAACCCTCGGAACCTGGGAACGGGAAAAGGATTTTTGTAGGTGTAACTAAGTTAAGGCTCTCAAGATGAGCTCATCCTGGATTATCCAAGTGGGCCCTGATTCCAACAAGTGTCCTTATAGAAGGCAGAAGAGAAGCCACAGACACAGTGGAGAAGGCCACGTAAGATGGAGCCAGGGACTGGAGTGTCGCAGCCAGGAGCCCAGGAGCCCTGGAGCCACCAGCGGCTGGGAGAGGCCAGGAAGGCATCTGTCCCGGAGCCTCCGGAGGAAGTGTGGCCCTCATGGCAACTTGATTTCGGAATTCTGGCACCCAGAACCGTGAGGCAATACATTCTTATTGTTTCAAGCCAACAAGTTTGTGGTGATTTGTTATAACAGACATAGGAGATTAATAGAGCTAGACAGATAGAACCATAAGAAACAATTACAATGCAGGTGTTGGTCTGTGGGACAGTCAGGAGTTCTGAAAGAGGAGACCTCATTGCCGTGAGCTGGGTGGTCAAAGAAAACTGCACTTTCCCTTGCCAAGCATCAGTCAGGTGAAAGCCAAATACTTACATAGTTCACTGACAGGCAGTAAAGAAGACAGAAGAACATTTTGAATTAAATGATTAAAATTAATACAGTGCTGTAACTAAGATCTTACGTAAGAAACATGCTAATTGTTTTTCTGTGTGTTTTTTTTTTTTTTTGCTTTCTGACATATTATACATGTTTCTCAGGGGAAAAGGCTTGTTTTTGTGTCAGCAACTAAACTGCATTTAATTTAGATCCCCCCATCCTATCCTCCTGTTAAGCTGTTTCTTTTCTCTGCATGTTTCTGAAGCAGCTCATAAAAATGAAGTTCATTGATTCAGTCATGGTAAGAAAAGAAAAAAAAATCAGAATAATAAAAAGCTTTCCAAGTTACATGCTTAGCTTCTTTGCCTTTCTTTCCAGTCCATCTGCTTCTTTTTCTTGAGTGCCTTCTCCCCCCTTAGGGACCAGTGACCTGCCTCCAGCTAGGTCACCCACAGGTACCATCACTGCACACGTCTGCCCTCTTCATGTTCTCCCAAAGTACTTAATATTTGGAAAATAAACAGTGGGGTCAACGTTACAAGGTACATAATGACGAGCCTGAATTCTGTACTGGCAAATCATTCCAAGGCCTGAGAACAAACACAAAAGAATACCAAAAAGAGATTCATTTAGTTAAAAAAACAAAAAAAAAAAATCTGAACAACATAAAGAGCAAAGCTTGAAGCACCATTGTTTATCCTTTTATTTTTCCCATTTCTCCAGCTTTGCCCCTGGATGAAAAACCACCTGGCTATTTATATCACGAATCTAATGAAATTAGCCTTAAAAAGCTACTTGGAATACTTTCAAGTATAATTTACATGAAGTACTTTCTGCCCTTCCTTATGACAACTCTTGACCTTTAAAAAGTGCACAAAACACTGAGTAAAAAAACCTTTCCCATTCTTCATCTACCTGATAAGATTCCAGACTTAGAGATGCAAGTTTTCAAGAAGACATCTCAATGGACAAATGAGACATTAGACAATAAATACTATTTCTAGTCATTGCTTCTCCATGCAATAGCCCTATTGCCCAGTGTTTCCTCTCTCCTTTTTTTAAAAGCAGGGTTTCTCATACTATTGACATTGTGGGTCCGATAATTCTTTGTTGGGTGGCGGGGGTCCTGTGCATCCTAGGATGCTCAGCTGCATTCTTGGCCTCTGCCCACTAAATGCTGGGAGCAGCTCCTAGTCGTGGCAATCAAATATGACTCCAGACGTTGCTAAATGTCCCCTGGGGGCAGAATTGCCTGACAGTCGAGAACCACTGCTTTCAAGTTTTTTTCAACACTTATTTTCACCCAGAGGAACTTGAATCAGCATCCAAGGCAAAGAAGAGAGACAAGTTCCTCTCGTGTTCTAGCCCCAGCTCAGCCCGTCCCCAGGTGCCTCCGCAGGCAGGCTGAAGACTCAGAGGTCAGGCTGACCTTGGCGGTTTCTGCCACCTACCCTACTCGGTCCCCAGGCCGGCTTTCCCCTTTTTATTTTCATTCTAACATAACAATGGTTGAATTAATAATTTCCACTCACTCGTAACTGTGATTCCCACACCTGAGACGTGTCTACACATCCAGGATTTTACTTGTTCCCATTGTCTTCTGCCTATGCATACACAATTTGAATCCTTTCAGAATCTCTTCCTAACATAATAGCACAAATACCCACTTTATCCCAAATGTCCTATACTACCATTCCATGACAGAAACTGGCACCTGGAAAAAGAAGAGGGGAAAAATGTTAACAGTGGATTATGCCTGGGGGTGGGGGGTGGGGGGTTCAGTTGACTGTTTATTGCAAAGCTTATTCATATTTCCTAATTTTTTTTACAATAAATCTAGGTGTTCTTGTAATCATCTAAATTTTTAAAAATGGAAAACAATTATATATGCCCTTAAAAGGTGACAGAGTCCAGTTTGTGACAGACTAGTGGGGAATGGTATTTCCTCTTTGGAAGAGTATCCTCTTAGAAAGCTGGGTATGCCTAGTAGCCTTGGAAGAGGGGCTTTGTGAATCAGATAAAGCTTATTCGAACCCCGCTTGGCAAGAGAAAAGGAAAAAAAGCAATGAGAATGCAATAAATGCTTCACAAACACAATCCACATTAGCTATCAAACTGTATATTATTTCATTCATCAGTTATTTGGTCATACTATGATCTTTTCTCAATGTCTACCATGTACTAAGTAGTATGACAGATGATATGTGGAATACAGAGATAAACAAGACATGATTCTTGCCCTCAAGGAGTTTAAAATCTAAATGAATGGTAAGACAAGTACACATATCTCTCTAACACAAGAAGTAAAATTAAAATACAGTGTAGGGAGAGGAGTCAAGGAAGGTCATGAAGCGAAGCATTCTACTTGGGGTGTTCAGGGAACATCACATTGTCTGGTTTGGCTGGAAGGCTGGCACGGAGAAGCAGAACCAGTACTTCGAATATGCCAGACTCACAAGACGTAAATGTAAAAGCAACTCAATTTTTGTCTTCCATTGTCCTTTAAACCTGCTTGGTGGGAGTAGTTGCTCTCCTGTCCCTAGATGAAAACTCAGGCAGGCCTATGGCTCTCTGATAATTCTTAGATAATACAAAGCCCTATGGTTCATTGTAACAGCAAATCCCAGGCTTGATTCAGAAACCAGAACCCCACGTGTGAGTCCAGTTCAGCCTTCCTTTCAAGGTGAGCCCTCACCCCTCCCTGGTAGAGCCCACTGGTTGCCTGCTGCATCGGATCTGGGTGTGGTTGGTTCCTTCTCCGTCTCTTGCAGAACTAATCCTCAATACTCTACCTGCCCTTTCAACCCCCCTAGAGAAAGAGAGGAGAAAGGGAAGAGAGGGGAGGGGATGGGAATGGTCTTACCGCACTGTCCAGTTGTACGGTGGTTTTACGCTCTCTAGGACAGCCAATGCTGCCCTCTTGGTTATCACCCATGGGGTCTTCAGAGACCTCTATCTTTGGGGTGATCTCCTCCTGCAGTTCCCTCTCCCTGGGTGACTTAGCCTGGGGTCACTTCCTTCACTGCCGCCTCTGAGAATCTAGGTGTCGGCTTCCATCCTCCCTTATGCTGAGGTGCCATCATCTCTCAAGTCAGCCCCATTGGAGAGCATTTAAGACAACACCTATGCCAGTCCCTCTTGTGGGAATTTGGTCTACATCAGGACCTTGAGAAAAACACCCCTTTAATTTGATCAAAGATGCCAAGTTCAGGCCAAACTCAGCACAGCACCAACTCATTACTCAGCCCCCAAAGCGGCTTGCAGACCATTTCTCACCCTTCTGGAGTCCCCTGGCAGAAGTCAGGTATTGGCCCACTATGCTCCTCAACTGAGGAAAACATCTGCCAAACCTCCCTGCCGTCCTGACTTGGGGTGAGAGGCTTGCATGCCTCCCCTGATCTCCCCTAACCTGGTGAGGGTGAATCACAGCACAGCTCCCTCCAAAAATCTTCTTCAAAGTCCCCTCTCTCCCCAGTCCTCAGTAACTTCTCACTTTCATACTCTTGACCTGGTTGAAGGGTTTTTGAGTTATTTTCCATTTATTATATTTTTGGATGTGGTGTAAGGTTGTATTCGGGGTAGTTAAAGCTAGAGAGGAAGGCAGGAGTAGAATACGAAGTCTTAAGAGCCAGGCTTGGATGCCGGTACTGAAGGGAGTCCAGCAGGAGCCAGCCATGGAGGGCTTTCACTCAGGGTAAGTCACATGGTGGGAGCCGCTTTTCCAAAGGCCGATCTGGCAGAGGCACCCAGGGGGGATGTGAAGAAATGGAAATGGGGAGAGTTGTTACGGGTCTACTATAAAACTCTAAGCAAGAGGCAATGAGGGTCTGGACTGAAGCAGAGGCCATGAGGACAGGAAAAACTCACAAGATATTCCAGAGGTCAGATGGAGAGAAATCGGTGACTGGATTGGAGTCTGGATGAAGAAGGAAGAAAAGACCAACGTGAGAGAAATTATGGAGAAGCTTTGTACTTGGCTTGGATGAAGGGTGGTGAGATTTAAAAAATAATAATTCTACTACTTACAAGATTTGGAAAATGCCGTTGAGAGTTAGGGAAAATGGAAAAGCTGGGTAGGGAGAAGATTTCAGTTCTGCTTTGGTTAAGAATTTATGATTTCTGCAGGAAGCTGAAGTTGTGATGTAATGGGCAGTAAGAGAAGGGAATACACACAGACTGGAAGTTACGCAAATTCATGAGACTGGATGAGATCAGTAAGAGAGAGTGAGTAGAGAGAAGTGATGTGGGTGGAAAGTTACGACCGACTTTTAGAGAAGAGGATGAAGAAAAGAAGAAAGGAAACGAGGTGGAGAGAGTGGCCAGAGAGGGAGGAAAGACGCAGCAGGGTGCTGTGCCATGGAAACCAAGAGAAGCAGAGACACGTGATGGAGTGTGCTGGGAGCTTCCTGCTCTGAGGCCGCTGCTTTCTTGCCCTTGGGTTCCTGCACCCTTGCAGTGGTTGTCTTCTCTATTTAGTGCTCATTGAATATAAAGCCCTAGACCCTCCTCCCCTCCACCATCTCTCACCACTTCTTCACTTATCCCCATACTCCTGCAATACTGAAATATTATAGTTGCCGGAACATGCCAAGCTGTTTCTCACCTTATTTCTTTTATGTGCTTTTCCCTTCTTAAATACCCTGATAAAATAATCTTCAGGTTTCAAAACTATGTTCAGAAGTCCCCTCTGTGAGCAGCCTTCCTGTATCATCCTAGCTTGTCACTCTCTGTTCTACCTCTAGATGGTACGTGCCTTGCAAATATTGTAGTGTACTGCAATTGTTTTTCACATATTTGTTTCCCCTCCGGACTATATATGCTCAGGGCAGTATTAACTTTTTATTCATCCTTCATCCCCAAGTCTTATTATTATTAGCACAGAGCCTGGCATATTTGGTACTGATGTACGCTTGTAACAAGCATCACTGAGACACAGCACACAGTAGATGTGTAATGCTCTTCTCCCTTTTCTGACTCCCCAGTCTGCCATAGGTGCCCACAAATGCCATGGGCTTAGAGCAAAACTAAGTAAGAAAGGATGAAACACTGGCAATCACCCTCAAATAAACAATAGGAATTGCCCATTCCCTCTCTGGACTGCATAATACCATGATCCCGCATGAGAATTTTAGAATAACAATAAGCTTAAAAGAGCCCCTAGAAGCAACACCAACTATGCCATGTTGAAATAATTCACTTGCCAGCATGATATGCCTTTCAATCAGATGAATTAAAAATCTTTAATCTCCGACTTGCCAGTTCCAAAGATACCAAATTCTTGGTTGGGCATAAAAACACCTTCTAGGTATGAAACTTGATTCCTGCAGGGGTCAGGTCTGGTTATAATTGAACACTTCCTGAACAACAATGCAGACCGAAAGGACAGCGTGACGTGAAACAAAGGGCCAGAATCAGAAATGAGGTTACATGGTAATGACCCTACTGGCAGTGCCTGGCACCCAGCTGGCATCCCATGGCAGTGAGCTGCCTTCTCCCTTTGCGTTCCCTTAATGCTTTTAACAAAACCAAAATGGAATGAGGAGTTGGGCTGGGTTTCTTTGATCCCACAGAGAACGAGGCTCAAGGCCCAAACCTACTCAAGCAGAGGCCCAGGATGGAGACAGAAGAGGAAATATTCCAGAGACGTCTGAGGCTGTGCGTCTGACTCTTCCTTCTTATAGAGAAGCAATGTGGGGGTGAAGCAGCCTCGGCCCCACCTTATACCTTGCATTAGGTACATAGAAACCTCCTCAGCCCTTCGTGGATTAAATGGAGAACACACATCTGCATTCTGGTTATGAGAATTAAGAACCTGATGCTTAGATGCTGAATGTTATTCTCTCTCTTTGCACTTTTTTACCCTATTCCACCTCTCCCTCTTAAGGAACTGTAATATGGACTGAAGGACATGCACACGGTGAAAAGCTGTACATCCTTTAAAGGAAAGATTACATGCTTCTTCTCCATGGGAAATTACATATTAACTTTCATTTTTCTCCATGGTGTGGCCCTTGATTCACTCCTACAACGTCCAGAGGACAGTGGCCCTCACTGGGGAAAAGCTCCCCATTACTGCTCCGAGAAATGACATCTGAGGCCGGGGGTTGTTCATGGTGTTGCCACATTCCAGAGGGAGGCAATACAAACTCTGATCCACTTTCTACTTTCTCTGCTGGACAACTGACAATTTGTTCCTGGAGAACAAGAGAGGAAACTCTCTCCATGAAAGGAAGGAGTGGTGCAGCAGACTTTTCTCTAATTCTCCTAATACACAAGAACCTGCAAAAATAGTATTTTCCAAACAGAAGAACTGTACATTGACCTCCAGTACACACACACAGCTCCCACACATTTCATCCAGAACAGGAGAGGAATAACTAAGCAAGCCATGAGACCAGTGTCCGTGAGGAACACAAGAAAATAACTGCAAAATTCAGTAATCAATTAATATCAAATCAAATTATCTCTTCCAGGTGGTGAAGCTATCTTCACAGTGAGCTAAGCATAAGAAGAAGTTTGTTTAAAATGATGGGTCTGGTTTGTTTTTTTTACCTTCTCCTTTCCCTCTTTTATACACACACACACACACGCATGTTACATTTTTAATTCCTAAAACAATTTCAAAGATAATTTATCACAATTGACCTTTTGAATGTGATCATCAAAATCATGAATTCACTAGTGTCTTCTTTCTACATCAGTATATTATCTGTCAACTTAGGAAGGAGAATTAATACATCTCGGAAGAATTAGTGCTGTGCGTTAAATTTCACAATTAAGTAGACTGAGGGAAGCAGGGGATCAAGTTATAATCAATTAAAAACAAACGTCATGTTGAGTGAAATAAGACAGTCACCATAAGACAAATATTGTATGATATCGCTTATGTGAGACACCTAGAATAAGCAAATTCATAGAAACTGATAGTAGATTATAGGTTACCCAGGGGCCAACGGGTCAGGAGAAAGGGGAGTTATTGCTTAATAGCTACAGAGTTTCTGTTTGGGGTGATGAAATAATTTGGGTTATGGATGTTGGTGATGGTAGCACCATACTGTGAATATAATGAATCCCACTGAATTGTACACTTGAAAGTGGTTAAAATAGGAAATTTTGCACATACATATGTTACTACAATAAAAAGGTTTTTAAAAACCCCCTGCCATGAGGAGTAGCAAGTGTTCCATTTTATTAATTGTTCTGGATTTGCAAAGAATAAGTAGATGCTAAAAAAGCTTAACTCAAACTTTAAAAATAATGAGGAGTTAGTGAGACCTGGAAGTTCTCTTTCAAGGGTACAAGAAACATATTATTTTCCCCCAGAGCAAAGCACATCATGTTTTATTCTGACGCTGATGTTCAAATTAGTCATTGTGTCCCCTACACTAGTAATCAATGCAACAGATCCTTGACTGAGATAACTCAATGAGCTCCTTGCTAATAATTTTCAGACTGGCCACAAAACTGGGTCCACAGTTGCAGAACGATTTTTCAACTAGATCCTGGTTATAATGCAGTCTAGTGTTAAACTGCAAGGCAGAGCCCCCTTGAGGAGCTGGTGGAGAATTCGGGGGTACTGGGCTCCCCCACCTCTGGTGGTTTGATGGGGTGAGCCCTCTACCACAGGATTTGCCCTTTGGAAGACTGTTGCTACAAAGGAGACACTAGGCCTGCCTATAATTGTGCCTAAGAGCCTCCTCCCGAATGCCTCTTTGTTGCTCAGATGTGGCCCTCTCTCTCTAGCTAAGCCAACTTGAAAGGTGAAATCACTG